>NW_015506542.1:194170-206777 GCF_001515645.1 Sinocyclocheilus grahami
TGTCTGTGTGTGTGTGTGTGTGTGTGTGTGTGTGTGTGTGTGTATCCGTGTGTGTGTGTGTCTGTCAGTGTGTGTGTGTGTGTGAGTGAGTGAGTGAGTGAGTGAGTGAGTGAGTGAGTGAGTGAGTGAGTGAGTGAGTGAGTGAGTGAGTGTGTGTGTGTCTGTGTGTCTTGTCATGTTTGCTTTGCCGTGTCAGATCAGCACAAGACTGTGCAAGCTCAATCAGTCATGAGGAAGAGGCTGCCAAAGCCGCTCACCTTCTTTAGTGGGCAGAGTGTTCTTCTCCGCCGTGTTTGTCTTCTTTAGACATCTCTTGTCAAACTGCTGCACTTCTTCTTTAACAGGGTTGTCGCTCATTTTGGAGAGTCTGTGAGAATTCAAGTCATTGAAAGTTAATGGCAGTTTCAGTCTCTACATGCAATGACTGCTTTATATCTTCCTAATTAGTCCTTTACAACCGTCTGTTCATGAATCAATGCTTTCTACAAACAAAGCATTGGAATTATTGACATTTAACGCTGTGGTCAAACCAATTATGTGTTTGGACAGTGTTTGTCATTCATCTGCTGTTCGAATCTTTCTCAAACTGCGCTGGCATTGCAGGCAACAGCATCTTAATCGTGGTCAAACCACATTTTGAAAAGCAGAAGGGTGTTTAACTACCCAAGACCCATTTCCTCAAAGCTGTAAGCTGAAGTTTTGGTGACTCTGTTTGGACACGTCGACGCGCCCCGCCTGCCGCCCTCAGGTGTGTGTTTCTGCAAGCCCTGATCAGCCAAGAAATCACTGGCCTAAAATTACACTCTCCTGAAATGGACTTCGCTTTTGCATATTTGCAGAAACCAGAAGTGCACTGGAGCTTAACAGATACGACAACAGGAAGTCATTTTACAAAATCACTCTGTGCAGCTACTACCATAATATTTCTTAATAAAGTGCGCCTACTGCATGTTGCCACATTGTCTTTGGTTTTAAGCAATATCAAATAATCTAAAGTAACAGTTTTATTCAAGTCGTTACTTAACATGACTGAATAGCTCGTTTTAAGGGCCAGATCATATTCACTTTTTACTTACATAACATAATAGATCTCTCTAAAAAGAGAGATATGTGATATTCGGTTTCACACATTGAACACAATGTTACTTTGAAAACATGTCAGTTTAGCAAATCTAAATATGCTACCTCACAGTTCTTATGAGCAGATGACACATTACAGTAGTATCAGTGTTAGTTGTATTCTCAAACAACCGTGGTAAACAATATCAGAACAATCTCACGCAGACACACGCAAGTAAATAAAGAAGAAATGCTCTCATGATCAGGATCAAATCCTCACGTCTTCACCACACCCAAATGTGACTCGCGCCAAATCTCTGGGATTCTGCAACACTGCCAGATACTTCAAATATTTGAATGTTTGAAACGTTCCAAAAGCGCTATACAGTTAGAAGGGGGTTTTCGAACTGTGTATAGCGCTTTTATGCACCATAGGAATTATTGACAGACTGCGCAACCCAAAGGCGCACGCACACACACACACTACGCATTCTGCATTGACAGGTGTGCATATGCTGTCCTGCCTTGGCGTTCCCCCTCCATATCACTATACCTATTAAATCTATATGAAATGTAAACGTATCTCATGTTTGCAATTTTATAATGTGCCTGTACACTTTTATAGAAACACGTCCGTGTTGATTTAGATTGCATTAATAGTACCGAAACAGTGTGCAAAATTATATGAAATGAAATGGCGTAGCACCGCAAAATCTCTTTATCAGATTAAATAAACACATAATTTGGTGCATTAAAGAGCCTTACCTGGCGCTGGCCTCGGGACTGTAGTACACTAGATCTGTTAGACTGAATCTGTGCGCTGCTCGAGGTGGGCGGCCGCTTTAAATACTGGCCATCAGAGCCCAACACAGCGCAACAGGACGGGTGTAATCCGCTCGCTCGGATTGGCTCAATCTCTCACTCCTGCATTCTGATTGGATAAACGCGCAGCGCTTCTGCATTGTGATTGGACAAACCTGCACTGCAGTGAAGCAACGGTAAATGAGAAATCTTATAAATGGGAATGAATATTATAGTAAAATCCGTGAACGTGTTTCTAGACACCTCGACTCAAAATAATGCAGCTGATGCAGGGTTTCTACCTACTGAGTGAGTGAGGATGTGAATCTATCAGCAGCGCCATCTTGTGGCGATTAACACCTTCACATGCAAACATTTTGCTGATGTAAAAACCTAAATGAACGCTCATTCAAGTTCTTTTTTAAGACGAACAGAGAGAAGTCTTATTAATTTAAATCACTTAAAGGCACAATATGTAATTTCCACCGCTAGAGGGCGCGTATTCAAAGGCTTAGTTTTTTGTTTTGCACCTCATGTAATAAACTGTAATTACACTTCCGCTGCTTCCGGTCATGCGTATGTGGGGTAAAGCAGCGGAGCTTTTATTATGCCACCGTCGACTGATTCTGCTGCTTCCGGTCGTGCGTATGTGGGGTAAAGCAGTGGAGCTTTTATTATGCCACAGTCGTCCGCTTAAGCTGCTTCCGGTCGTGTGTATGTGGGGTAAAGCAGCTCTGTTTTATTATACTAGATACATTTAGTTCTGTTATAATGCTACTCTGTGCGGTCGTCACCGGTCTATTAAAACGCAATTAAAGAAATTTTGTTTCTTCATCAGATTTGGAGAAATGTAGCATTGCATCAGTGTCTCAGCAATGGGTCCTCTGTAGTGAATGGGTGCCGTCAGAATGAGAGTCCAAACAGCTGATAAAAACATCATGTAATACAGTTCGTAGGTCGGGAAGAAGGAGGCGGGAACCGGCGAACATTTAAATAAAACTTTAATAATAAAATAAACCCAAAAGAGCACGACAGCCCCTCGCGGACGACTGTCGCGCACAAACAGAACCAAAACACAAAATAAAATCCAGGCCTGGTCCTCTCTCGTCCAACACTGTTGTCACTCCTTTTATCCTTCCGGAGCTTCTCCGTGAGATTCGAGACCGGTGAGTGGCGCAGGTGTCGCACATTAGCAATTACTCCACCGGCCTCGCTCCGTTCCCACGGCTCTTGGCCCCGCCCCATTCATCACACATCACAATAATCCACAAGTAATCCACCCTACTCCAGTCCATCAGTTAACATCTGGAGAAGACAAAAGCTGCGTGTTTGTAAGAAAGAAGTCCAGCATTTAGACATTTTAACTTCAAACCATTGCTTCTGGCTAAAATACGAGTCCATAATCCATAATAACACTTCCTCCAGGGAGAAAAAATCACCTGGTCTGAATCAGGAGAGAAATCTGTACAGATCAAGCACCGTTTACAAGCCAAAACAGCTCTAAACAAACATGTGGCTGGATTTTGTGAGAGACAACAGGAGATGGACCTTTTCACTGGAGGAAGCATTATTATGGATTATGGACTCATATTTTAGTTAGAAACGTCTTAATGATGGATTTGTTTCAGCTTTTGTCTTCTCCAGATGTTAACTGATGGACTGGAGTGCTATGGATTACTTGTGGATTATTGTGATGTTTTTATCAGCTGTTTGGACTCTCATTCTGACGGCACCCATTCACTGCAGAGCATCCATTGCTGAGACACTGATGCAATGCTACATTTCTCCAAATCTGATGAAGAAACAAACTCATCCTAATCTTGGATGGCCTGAGGGTGAGCACATGTTCAGCAAATGTTCATTTTTGATCTCCTTTAAGTGAAACATGTATGATTGTTATTTATTAAAAACAATAACAGCTTCAAACTAATTGTAGTTAAGTTTGCACAGGCTCTAGACAAACGGTATTTGTAGTGGACTAAGAAGCAAAGCAGGCATTTTCCCTTAATTGCATGTGGATTGTTTCACATTTTAATATAACTGAACAACTGTACAGTTTCATTCCTTAACATTGGCTATACAGTATACATGTCAACTCGTGCATCATTATTGGACCAGTGAATACATCAGCAGGTTGGCGATACTTTAAATGACATCCCTGCGAAACTGTATCAAGCAACAGCATTGCCTGTTAACCTGAGGTTCTGGAGTGCCTCTTCAGCTGGTCGTATATGGCAGTGGTGATTCCCCAGGTGATGCAGGAGCGGAAGATCACCAGTGATCCTCCACGGTACAGAAGAACCAGCTTGTGCTGACGGGCTGCCCAAAGCCTCTGCCAGCTGCTCTTAACCCCTCCGCCTCCTCCATCCACCTGGGCCTGCATGTTAGCCACCAGCACAGAGAGAGGGTACAGCGGCAGACTGATCACCATTGAGTTCAACACACCAGCAATAAAGGAGGACGCTAAAGGAGAACAGCCACAAGCCCTGAGAGTCTCAGACATGGGGTCCTTCAGCCCAAAATACAGGCTGCTCCCTAAGGCATTACGGACGAGTATAGGCAGAAAGGCAGTGTAGTACCCTGATGCCAACGGTTTTGAGGCTAGTTTGCGCAATATGCTTCTTAATGTAGGAAGGCTAGTGTCATTCTTACTGTTCTGCAGGACGTTCTGCACGCGCTCAAATGGGGTAAAGAGCACGGCCTCCAGTACACCTGCCCCCAAACCTGCCAGAGCAGGGAGGGCACTCCTGGGAACAGGAGATGTGTCCCAGAGTGAAAGCTGCTGCAGGAAGGTGTCCTGGAAGCCGAACAGGAACGTCCCGTTCAGGGACCTCATCAGTAAGGGTGGTGCCACACCGCGGTACAGTTTTACCGGACCCTCCCTGAGCAACTGGGCCACCGCCTCTCGCACTAAAGTGCTGTCCAGCTGCTGGCGGAAGACGGTCTTGTACAGAGGGAAGGTAATGACGGTGGTCAGCGTGGAGATGAGGCTCGACGTCCCTCCATGCAAGTAGCTGCGAAACCAGAGCGTAGAGTCTGCAGGCTCCAGAGCGGCTTCCTGGTTGTGATGCGAATTGCTTCCCATCTCTGATTCTGAGGGAAAGTGAGGAGTTGAGAGTAAAATTACATTAATGCTTGTTCTTGCTATCCAGCTTATTTTAACACAAGAGTACATGGTCATCTGCATCCTGTTATTTTCACAGAAAATAGCTTACTTATGCGTTGCCAAATGTGACCCTGGACCACAAAACCATTCAGTCAAAAGGGTCAATTTTTCCAAATTGAGATTTATACATCATCTGAATGCTGAATAAATAATCTTTGTTAGGATAGGACAATATTTGGCCGAGATACAATAATTAAAAAATCTGGAATCTACCCATACAATGTATTTTTGGCTATTGCTACAAATATACCCCAGCGACTTAAAGGGTCATGAAACCCTCCCGTTTCAGCACTGGTTAGTTCTCAGCACAGTTTTAAAAAATGCTAAAAAAAGTGGGCATGGTGCGCTGTGGAGCGGAGGGGGAAGAGGGGAGACAGACAACACACACAGCTTCACGTTCTGACAGTTTCATTTCGCTCCCATCGAGTTAAAACCACAAATAAATGCACAGCCATTTGCACTCTGCATCCAAAACATATATATGATCGTGCTGTTGCACCTCTGAGAACTTTTAAGGCTTATTCTGAGGCGTTTATATAAGCCTTTTGACGAGTTGTGTCACAGAGCTGTAAAAACGGTTATGCTCACCAAGTGAATGAATCCTTATTACAAAGCAAAAACAAATAAGGACAGCAATAGTTTTGTAAGAAAATCATTTTGTTTTGTAATATCTGTTGAATAAACTAGTGAACACAAAGCCACACTGACATACATTCATGTAAGAGTAAACAATGAAAGTAGGCACTGTAATTTGTGTTTTCTTTTCTTTCTTTTTTTCTTTTGCATGTTACTTTTGTAACTGGTTAATTTTTGCTGAAAGCCTTCAAATGGCCCATAATAATTTTAAATACAGATGTGTTGTGGAAGATGGCAGATTCCAGCTATTTGTTTAGTAGTCTGTAACTCTCTATTTACCTGAAACCCAAGAGAGACCTGAAAAGATCATTGTCCTACATTTATCTGATTTTGAAATCTATAACTTATTCCTAAACTCTGTAATATCCAGTACACAGAGTGCTGTTGTTGCAACCTATCGCACTACCAGTGAGAACTGCAACACTATTAAAAAAAGCTAAATATTAGTGTAATTTCTCCAGCAAATTTTGTCCAAAAAGTCAATGGACATTTAAGACATTCAATTGTAGAGACCCCAAACTTAGAAGGATGGTCCCAAAAGTGCTCATCATCTCAGGCGCACAAACATGCATCCATCCAACACTAGGTGGTGCTATAATAAGGCAATTTGCATTTTGGATCATAACTGTGAAACCCATTTTTTCTCCAGCCCAACAAAATCTATATACACATAGACATGATATTCTGCGGATGCTCGCCAAGTTGCATTAAAATTGCACCTATAGGGGGCGCTACAGATGATATTCCTTAAAGGGATAGTTCACCCAAAAATTTTATTTGATGTTTATCTGCTTACCCCCAGGGCATCCAAGATGTAGGTGACTTTGTTTCTTCAGTAGAACTTATTATGATTATGATTTTTAACTCCAGCCGTTGCAGTCTATCAGTTGTATAATGCATGGCAATGGTAACAAAATCTACGAGAGTAAAAAAAAACATGCACATACAAATCCAAATTAAACCCTGCGGCTCGTGACGACACATTGATGTCCTAAGACACGCTTACAGAAAATGTTTGACCTCTGTCATTGCCAACAAAGGGTATATTGAGATGAAATTTTGTTACTGACCAAATACCTATTTTCCACCATAATTTGCAAATAAATTCTTTAAAAATCCTACAATGTGATTTTCTGGATTTTTTTTCTCATTTTGTCTCTCATAGTTGAGGTATACCTATGATGAAAATTACAGGCCTCTCTCATCTTTTTAAGTGGGAGAACTTGCACATTTGGTGGCTGACTAAATACTTTTTTTCCCCACTGTATCCTTTCTGCTGAATCCTTACTTTAACCCTGTAAGTGTTAAGCATTTCTATGTTTATCAATAAGATAACATAACTATTCTATTTTGTTAAAAAAAAAAAATTAAATCCTAGGCCCTTCTTCAGATCTGTGCCACTCATTGCACTAGACCGCGCTGGAAAAAAAGTTATCAAAATAATTTTTTATCTATTGAGTGGTTTAGCAGATGCGATGCACAAAGTCCAAATTTATCAAACCTTTGCACCAATGGAGAATAAGTCATTCTGTGGAAACATGGCTTAGTTCAGGGGTCTCCAAACTGGATCCTGGAGGGCCTGCAGAGTTCAGCTCTAACTCGCCTCAACACACCTGCCTGAACGTTTCTAGTACACTAGTAAGAGCTTGATTAGCTGGTTCAGGTGTGTTAGAGCTGAACTCTGCAGGACACCGGCCCTCCAGGACCCAGTTTGGAGACCCCTGGCTTAGTTTCATGAATTTCAATGGGAATGATCATTACTACTGTTATCCACCAGAGGGAGCCACAGGAAATTATTTAATAGATTCAAGTAGCACAAAATGCATATAAAATCATTCTAGTTTATTATATAATTTAGTTTAACATAATCGGTTTGCTAAGAAATTTGTGATCTCCTAAAGGCTTAATGTTCCAAATGTTCTCTTAATTTTTTTTTTTTTATAAATCCTTATGATGTTGAAAACATATCTAGTTGCCAGACTCATCTGCTACTGTCCAGTTAAAACAAAGAGACAATATTATATGTTAACATAGAGTAAGTATTATATATTTAATCATTTTCAGCTTTGTGATCTTCCCAACTGTAGTAGTGATCGTTAAGAAATATATATTTATGTTCATAGGGCGTATTCCCATTTTCATAATCTCAAAGTAAAATTATGACACTGCATTGGCTTTAAAAATCAAACCCATGGATATTGATCGGAGTAAACCACAGCCAGCCCTTCCTATCCATACACGCTTACCTTTGGACATGTCTCTGTAATTCTTTCCTGTAAAATGACAAACAAAACAGATTAACTGCGATGCATCGACTGAAAAGAAAGTGAAATGAAAAGAAAACACTTGCACAATGCGCACAATGCATGTAACCAGGTTTCCTGCGGTCTGAGCGTCTTCTGAGCCTGTGTGTAACGCGCTGTCACTTTAAGAACAAACACGCGTTATTTCGAGAGACTCGAATGAATGAAAAACGAACGTAAAATCTGAAATATAATAGATACTAGTCTCTATCGTCAGATTAAAGATAGCATTCCGTTATTCAGCGTAGCGCTCTTGACGCCCCACCGGCTCCTGTGACGCGACGCGACGCGACGCCCTGCTTCCGGCAATTAGGCTACTTCTATTATGAATTATACTTTTATATATGTGTGTGTGTGTGTACTGGTTTATATATCCTGTTGGGGACTTAAACCTGACTACACACAGACTCATGGGGACTCGTGTCACGGTGGGGACCTAAATTGTGGTCCCCACGGGTACAAAAGCTTGTAAATCATACAGAATTAAGTTTTTTGAAAATCTAAAAATGCAGAAAGTTTCCTGTAAGGGGTAGGTTTAGGGGTAGGGTTGGTGTAGGGCAATAGAATATACGGTCTGTACAGTAGAAAAACCATTACGCCTATGGAGAGTCCCCATAAACCATAAAAAACAAACCTGTGTGTGTGTGACCCTGGACCACAAAAACAATCTTAAGTGTCATTTTAAAAAAAAGAGAGAGCTGTATACATCTGAGTGAATGCCTTGTTAATGATTTGCAGTTTTGTTCAAGATAATTTTTCAAAAACGGAAGAATATGTAAAAGTAGGTATTTGGAGTAAAAAGTGCCCCCAGCTGTTGAGGCTAAAAGGACAATAATTAACATGATAATGAATAGCTGGCTGACATCATTACATTTGTAATATTTATTGAACTGGGCAGCCGCTTAGAAACAATTACCATTTTTATAATGATAAACAACAATAATATATATTTCATATTTATATATCGGTACTACTATGTCATGCTAAAGCCATGTTCAAATTACGAGATCTCCTTTCTATATTTTTTCTCTATATAGACACACGCGTGTTTTTTTAATCAAAATAAACAGAAAATCGTACAATCTTTGCAAAAGCGATGTGTCAAACAAGTATTAACGCATCGCTTCAGCTGAAGTATCTGCCTTTTACTCCTCACCACCTCATGCATTAAAAGATTTCTAAACAAAACAAACCACTTTTATGCTCCAGTGTTCCATAAAAACCATTTTTTTCACTGCGGGAGTAATGATAAACACGTTACCTCTTTTGTACCCTACCTATAATGCATCTGTAGTTCTGCTTGCCCTTTTTTTTTGAATGGTTTGGTTAAAAACCGCTTTTGCTGTTATTGACCTATATTCTAAAGTTTTGATAAAAGAACGAACACTCTGCTGATTCACTAGATTTCCAGTTGGGCAACATGACAAACCTGTATTTTGGGACAATGCTTCATCTTCTCCTCCTGAGGAATTGTGTTGGTCACAACTACGGCTTCAAAGCAGGCGTTGTTGATGCGTGAAATGGCTGGTCCAGAGAAGATGCCATGAGTGAGGATAGCATACACTTTAACCGCTCCTGCTGATATTAACCTGAACACACACACACACAAAGAGCTTTACGGTTGATGAAGCACTCAGTGTTCGTGCTATTATTTTCATTAGTTTCTCACTTATCAACAGCATGGCAAACGGTGCCGCAGGTGTCTGCCATATCATCCACCAATATGGCCACCCGGTCTTTCACGTCTCCCACCAGAACCATGCGGTCCACCTCGTTGGCCTTCTTCCTTTCTTTGTGAATCAGGGCAAAGTCAACATTTAGCCTGTCTGCAATGGAGGTCACCCTGTCAATGGAAACAACACAGCTCAGGGATCAGCCACGACACACACTAAACAGGCAGTGAAGCGGACGCCTCCAGACCTCTTGGCACCTCCAGCGTCAGGAGACACGATCGTGCAGGTCTTCCATTCGGGGATGTTCTCCTTAATCCACTTCAAAACGGCAGGCTCTGCATACAAGTTGTCCACAGGAATGTCAAAGAAACCCTAAAAAGGATTAAAGCAAATTCATGCATTTCCAAGAACTGTCTTCCTGCAGCTCAAACAGTGGCACCAGCAACACCAAGGTCATCGGAAAGCAGCAAACTAATCAAATGTTTCTTCTCAGTGCAATGAAAGTTGCTTTGGATGAAAGAAAGTGTCCAGCAAATGCATGAATGTAAATGTAAATTGTAGGCTTCGTGATTGCTGAATAACAATATGTATGCATAATATATAGGCCACCATACCGATATTGGCTGATAAATGTACGTTTTTCTTGTTATCGATGTACTTGCATATCAATGCATTTTGATTCTTTACACATGACTTATTTAAGCATTATTTGATTTATTTCTTTGATAAAGAAAGTTGGTAGTAGGTAATCATTTTAAAGCTCACACTGGTTCAGACGAGGATGCTGTACTGTATATGTTTGATTTACGTTAAAGTGCTTGGGACAGGGCTTTTAATGGTGAGACTGGGCTCACACAAATTATATACAATTTTGGATTTAGATTTATTGGCCAGCATATCAGTTATCGGCTTTCAAATATAAAGAATTATCGGTATTCGCCGATAAGTTTTCATATCAGTGCATCCTTGATATGTAGGTAGAAATTTTATTTTTTTCCCATTATTCTCACTCTACACCAAAAGCAACAAAAAAACAAGGGAGTCATGTTGGCAATGCACTCAGCTAATTTGTGCAATTTTATTTCTTAAACACATTTTTTTGTGTGTGTTATCACTAAATCCTTTTGAGTGCTATAAAGCCCACCTGTATTTGAGATGCATGCAGATCCATGGTAATGATGTGGTCGGCACCAGACACCGACAGCATATTTGCCACCAGCTTGGCAGAAATGGGCGCCCGACTCTGCAGAAAACAAAGGAGAAGATCAAACATCTTGAGTGAAAAAGCAAAGTGACACACGCTACGGACTTCCTATCAACAGCATGCACAAAAAATCTCCTCCTTTAACGTTCACTGACAGGCAATGGCACAGATTTCATAGCCTTCGCCCCACCTTGTCCTTCTTATCCTGCCGGGCGTAAGGGAAGCATGGGATGACCGCTGTGACTCGGGAGGCCGATGCGATTTTGCAGGCGTTTATCATAATCAGAAGCTCCATAAGGTTATCATTAATTTCACCACAGCCGCTCTGGACGATGTACACATCCTCTCCACGGACACTCTCTCCAATCTCCACACTGCAGAAGACAAACACAAACAGCAGTGTATCATGATCTGCATTGCCATGTTTTATTAAACTGACATCATACTGTAATAAAATCATGTAATCTTGGAGCAACATGTAAATAAAACTCAATATGAATATTGTAATCACTAAGCAGCGTCTTAGACCAAAGCTACTGTACTATTGCCTTATGAAAACATCGCTGAAACATTATAACACCACTGTATTTGTTTTGTAAAAGTACAGTACGACATGAAAGCAAGCCATGAAATCAAATAACGTTACTCTTTCTCAGCGTTCACACCGCAAACCGGTGAAGCTCAAGTGAATGATTCAGGGTCCCTGCACTCTTTAAGCAGTAATATGTCCATTCCTAAATAAGTGTTAAAAAATCACATTAAATGGCAATATTAGTCATAAAATGTAGGTTCACACTAAAGCAAATAGACATCGCCTCGCCTGGCGTGGAGATTTCTGGGAGTTGTAGTTTACTCAAACGCACGTGGAGCGCTGGCAGGCGCCATCTGAACTACAACTCCCAGCTGCGAGAAAAGGCGCTTCAACATGTTAAAGCAATCACATAAAACACGTTCAGGCAATTTCCAGAAACTCACCACGTCTCTTGGTTGCTAAACTTTTTTGTCACTACTTTTCCTAACTCCAGTCCGAGACGGTCCGCGATCTTCTGAGACAGATCCTGGTGGGAGCTGCCGCTGAAAATCTTGATATTAGGCATGTTTGCGTCCGTTCCACGAAGATCAGAGAGAGTGCACGAAGAAATGGGATGTTTGCGCGCAAGCCGGGAACGAAGAATGGTGAATCGTTCAGATATCTGCTATCCGATGTCGATATTACCGGCAGAGTGTGAGTCACCCTACCTTTCCGCCGCCATAGTGGATTCTGGACGTTACGCGCGTGACATCACGCACCCGCGTTAGCTGCGGACATACGTCACTTCTTCCTCTGCTTCTTCTACTGCGATTCATTGGATCATATCTGTCTATCTATCTGTCTGTCTATCTATCTATTTATCTATCTGTCTGTCTATCATCTGTCTGTCTGTCTGTCTGTCTATCATCTATCTGTCTGTCTGTCTGACTGTCTGTCTATGTATTTATCTGTCTATCATCTATCTGTCTGTCTGTCTGACTGTCTGTCTATGTATTTATCTGTCTATCATCTATCTGTCTGTCTGTCTGACTGTCTGTCTATGTATTTATCTGTCTATCATCTATCTGTCTGTCTGTCTGACTGTCTGTCTATGTATTTATCTGTCTATCATCTATCTGTCTGTCTGTCTGACTGTCTGTCTATGTATTTATCTGTCTATCATCTATCTGTCTGTCTGTCTATCTATCTGTCTGTCTATCATCTATCTGTCTGTCTGTCTGACTGTCTGTCTAT
>NW_015506542.1:209404-239236 GCF_001515645.1 Sinocyclocheilus grahami
ATTTAACTGTGAGCTTAACTTCTTCACTGTGAGATAAACCATATACCTGAATTTATTCAAATGTGTTTGTTTTCTCTAAAGTTCACATATTTTTTATCATTAGTAATTAAAATGTTGAATACATAATGTTCAACAAAGGACAGTTCAGTTTGAATTGGCCGTGTCTTTCTATTGCACAAATGCATAATTCTATGCAT
Source organism: Sinocyclocheilus grahami (assembly GCF_001515645.1). Classification (NCBI taxonomy): domain Eukaryota; kingdom Metazoa; phylum Chordata; class Actinopteri; order Cypriniformes; family Cyprinidae; genus Sinocyclocheilus; species Sinocyclocheilus grahami. Next base: position 209,602 of record NW_015506542.1, read on the forward strand.
ATCAGATTAATTTCTCTAAGTATTAGAAACTCGTGTGCGTGTGATTCTGGAACATCTGGTCAGAGCTTTTTATACACTAGATGTCAGTGTTACATTCTGTTTTAATATTTTGTTTCCAATCTGTTTCGTTGTGTGTTTTATTGGTACCTTCTAAACTTCTCAAATTACTCTGAATGTTGTTTAGATGATTCATGATTGAAAATGTATTATTGACACGCGTGAACAGAATCCAGAAAACACCCCCAAACTGAATAATATTGGTAACAGCAATACTAATGTTAATAGTAGATAAATGATGCGATTGACAATAAACAAAAACAATATTTTTTTATTAATGTAAGTTAATATAAGTAGCCTAATAAAAATAATAAGCACATAAGTAATTAGCCTTCGTGCTTCATAAGTCACCAAGCAAATAAAGTTTTATTAAATGCCTCAACATGTATTATTCTCTGCACTGATTTGTCTGAGAGACAATAAAGTGCAAGACTTTTGGTAATTAAACAAGAGTTTTCATCTCGTGTATGAAGTACTTGCGGCTGATGGGAGGCGGAGTCAGCGCTGATGACGTCGCGGTGTAGGGGCGTGGCCGGCTCGCGGGAATATTATGGTCCGGTTGCGGCGCGCTCAGCGAGAGAACGCGCGAGAGACACTCAGCCTCATGACGCTTTGTTATTTCCATCTGTTTCTTCAGGGGACATTTTACTGACGTTTACTCAACAGACGGCTCTTTAGATGGCGTTTTCCCTGTGTGTGTGACTGACGGTAGGTGTCTGTGAATCGGACCTTGTCTGTATGTTTGGGATCTTCGGTTATGGACAAATGAAAGCGACATAATCTGAAAACTCCATGCAGAATCCATTTTTGCTTGGCAGCGTTTGACATTGGTGAGCTTTTCTGAGCCACGTGCGCAAATTTACGTGATTTAAAACTCATTACTGACGGATTGTTATGCATAAATTGTGTTTTGCGACTGTGATGGTGCAATGGAGACGTATTGTCAGTTCACTGGGATATATCTGACATTACAATATTGATATTTTAAACTCAATTTACATTAATGTACAAAGTGTGAATTTCTGTTCGTTCTTTCATCAAGTATTTGTCTTGTATTCTGAAACATGGCTTTACCTGCCAATGCAAGTGGCCTTCCTGTCGAGGAACTGGCCTTTCCGGAAATTATTGAGCTGAACGTCGGGGGTCAGGTGTATATCACCCGCTACTCGACTTTAACAAGTGTGCCGGACTCCCTCCTGTGGGAGATGTTCAGCCAGAAGAGCACCGAGAGCTTGGCGCGCGACACAAAGGGTCGTTATTTCGTCGACAGAGACGGATTCCTGTTCCGTTATATTCTGGATTACATGCGAGACCGGCAGCTCGTCCTTCCGGACCATTTCCCGGAGCGAGGACGGCTGCAGCGAGAGGCTGAGTTCTTCAACCTCCCTGAGCTTGTTAAGCTGTTGGCACCAAAGCTCAGTAAGCAGAACTCTCTAGGCGACGAGGGCTGCCAGAGCGACCCCGAGGAGCCCTCGCCAGGGGCCGACTTCGCCCGGAGCCTCGGGGCCGTTGCCTGCTCCAGCGACGGAAAGTGCTCCGGGTTCATCACCATCGGCTACCGGGGCTCCTACACTCTGGGCCGTGATAGCCAAACAGACGCCAAGTTTCGACGAGTGGCTCGGATTATGGTGTGTGGGAAGACGTCTCTCGCTAAGGAGGTTTTCGGGGAAACGCTGAATGAGAGCCGCGACCCCGATCGCCCGCCTGAGCGCTACACGGCGCGCTATTACCTAAAATTTACTTTCTTGGAGCAGGCTTTTGATAGGTTGGCGGATGCTGGCTTCCACATGGTGGCCTGCAACTCCACGGGGACGTGCGCCTTCGCTCACGAGCAGACTGATGACAAAATCTGGGCCAACTACACCGAATACGTATTCTACCGTGAGTGATCTTAAACCTGCGTCTCCTCCATGAGATCACCTGCAATAGATGTAGAAGCTTCTAGAACACCATCCCCACCACCTTCACCAGACTTTCCCACATCTGAGCCCTTAATGCCTCTTACCCGCTGCGCTCGAGTAACCTTTCTTCCCTTCAAATGAGCCCCGTTGATCTTCCCCTCACCGAGAGACTGCCTTCCCCTTTCTCAGCTTCTGAGAAGCAAAACGTTGTGCTGTTGTTGATGTATTTTGTCGAGCTAAAAGTTGGAGATGAACTGCTAAACTAGGCTTGAGCCATTCGAAAGGGCTTCCCTTCTGTCACTCAAATTGGACATATGTGACCCTGGACCACAAAACTAGTCTTAAGTGTCAAGTTTGTAGGTCATCTGAGAGCTGATAAATAAGCTTTCCATTGATGTATGGTTTGTTAGGATCGGACAATATTTGGCCGAGATACAACTATTTGAAAATATTGAGAAAATCATCTTTAAAGTTGTCCAAATGAAGTTCTTAGCAATGCATATTACTAATCAAAAACTAAGTTTTGATATATTTACAGTAGGAAATTTACAAAATATCTTCATGGAACATGATCTTTACTTAATATCCTAATAATTTTTGGCATAAAAGAAAAATCTATAATTTTGACCCATACAATGTATTGTTGGCTATTGCTACAAATATACCCCATCGACTTAAGACTTTTGTGCGCCAGGGTCACATATTATAAAGATTTTGAGCTGTTCGTGATGCGATGGTCATTTTTATGGTGTGTAACCCTTTAACGGGGCCAAAGGAGAGGGAATCCGCTAGGCTTTAAAAGGTTAAAACCATCTTTACAGATAGATGCAGTTACTCAACAGTCACTGTGAGACCAAAAGATGAAGTAATGGAAAATATTTCAATTGGAAAAGCTGTTTTGCATTGAATACATCAATGTGTCAAACTATTTTTATCTAGCATTAAACATCTAATGAAGAGTGTCAAGGCAGGTTTTGGATTTAGTAGCCATTAATTGCACAGAATGGTGTAACGCCACCTGAAAGTGCGATCAGCTGTATTGGCTGTGTTATTAAGCTTTCGGTGTTTTATGTGTGTAAGAATACACTCAAGAACACTCAAGTTTTATTTTTAGGTCCACCTGAGTCTCCAGTTCAGTTGAACGATAGCTATACCGCATCTTGTTGTTTATTATGAAACAGATATTTCAGTCGCTTACCATTAGTGTAAATTCTTTTCAATTCTTTAGTATGGTTTATTATTGAGTTAAATGCTTTTAATTTATCTTATTTAATGCTACATTTAAATATATATTTAAACTGATTATTTAGATGCATTCAGTGATGTTTGGATATTAAGCCACATAGCCTGTTATGGAACACCATATATCTTTTGATTATGAACATGATATTATTGTGATTTAAGTAGAAATTTTCTTCTTCATTAAATGTGATGCCATTGTTTCTTCACATTGAGTTAGGCAGTGATTTTAGATCTTTGAATGTCAGGTATTTCCTACAAACGCATCTGTTGTAACCTCATTTTTAATTAATTGGCATTAACTGAAACACAGGCACAAAATCTCACAGTGGAATTTAGTTATGAGATGTCATTTGGGATAATACATATCAACAGTAATTTATGTCAATCAGAAATGAACTTAATCCCTTAATCTTAATTTCCTGATAGTCTTTTAAAGGTTACGTGTGAGCGTTGTTTAAAGTGAAATGCTAGCCTCAAAGTGTCTTTATGAAAGCATGAATAAAAACATAACTATCCAACATGTATTTTGTCCTAAATATAAAACAAATGGCTGTGTTCCATTTGCATATTATCCAAACAGGCCAAAAATGTTATACAAGCACATTTCCTGTTATATCAATGATTAAATGAAAGCAACAGTTAATGCTGTAAATGCAGTATTTAGACAAGCTAGTCTTTCATGTCTCAATTTCAGTGCCTCATTCACCAGAGAAATTTCTATATTGAAGACCATTTTGCAAGCATTAAAGATTAAGAGTAGCCTAATAAAAGTCAGAAGCAGCATGAGATTTACTAAAATAGATTTATGTTTGTTCTGTCTTAAATGATAGTTGCATTTATTTATTTATTTTTGCATGGTGAATACCGATATTTGGTAGATCTGCGTTGCTCAGTTAAAGTTAAAGAGAAAATGGGCGCATTACATCAGCTTATTAAAACTTTGTCCCCTAAAGTCTCTTCTCCACTGAATCCTCTGTTATCACGCTGCTTCCCAATTTCTCTCTTTCATTTTGCTCTGGCGATCCCTCCGCGGAGACTTCAAAGTGTGAACATAGACAAGGCCAGAATGAAAACCAGGACAAACCTATAACCAGCTCAGTCAAAGCAGATTACCCAACCAGTCTTTGTGTTGCTGTGTCTAATCTATCTAATCAAGATTGTGCTGGCACACTGAGCAGCTCATATTTTACTCCAGTGAGGAACTAGGGAACAAAATATTTAAATATCTTTTCAGCTCAGCAAATATAGAGACTGTCACAAGAGCTGAAATTGTGCAGCTGTCTGAAACATTAACATCCCTTGTTAGCTGATATACGATGAGAGAAAGTGAAACAGACAGGTGGATGTAGATATAGACCCATACCATCACCTTAATCTGCTCAACCATCTCAAACACTGCTGCATGGTTCACAACCTGCCATAAAACCAAAAGAAGAAGAAGAAGAAACACTGCTGCATGGATTTATAGATCCTGGAATTAAATGTAATGCATTTGAAAGATGATAAGCTCAAGTAACATCACAGGCGACCAGGGGCCATCATTTAGCCATCATTTCAGAAGTGAGGGGAACAGAAATGTCAGATTTAAGACCTTTTATGTTTGTTTTTTGGTCTAATTGACAGGTTTTGTTTGTTTATTTTTTATCTCTTTTAATTGACATAGAAATGAAATGCACTGCTGGACAACAACCAATAATTTGTATTATATATTTTCCTAATGAGAATTTCTGATTGGTGTTTGGCTGTATAAGGCAGAAAATATATTTTATAGTTTCTATACTGTAATAAAGGATGTGTCAATTAGGACTGCATATCATTCATATACTCCAGGCTATTACCTGGAGATGACTTGAAAAACACACATAAACCGTACGCTCTAAAAAAATGCTGGGTTAAATACAACCCAGTGCTGGGTAAAATAGGGACAAACCCAGCAATTGGGTTGTTTTGACCCAGCGGTTGGGTTAAATGTTTAAGCCAACCTTCTGGGTAGTAACCCAACCGCTGGGACAAAACAACCCAATTGCTGGGTTTGTCCCTATTTTACCCAGCACTGGGTTGTATTTAACCCGGCATTTTTTAGAGTGTATATTGTCGCAATCATGAGTCTTCACGTTTCATCAGTCAAAATGTTTCTTCTTTTTATTGAGCTGAGCTACAGTGTCTATTGGAATCTGTTTTGGACTTTCAGCGTGAGAGCGCCCTTCAGCTTCGAGTGTGAATGACACACACATGAGAGTGTTTAGCACTCCATAATGTTCCCATCGCCTCGTTTTGGATATGATAAAACGTCAGGTCATGTGTATATACTATATTGTGTCTTTGAATTTAAATCTCGATTTATTCATACTGACCTTTGAAAATCTCTACGTGAACTCAGTTGCCCGATAAAAGTGTGGTGGACGAATTTGTTTTATTAAAAGTGCTCAAAAGATCGGAGACGTCAACCTGTGTCCCATCCCTCCTTTTCCCTGTCTTTTCCTCTGTCCCTGTCAGTACAATCAATTTCCTGTTTTTATTGTAAATATGTCATATTACGGCAGTAAAATGAGTTGTAAATGCCATATCATGTTGACTTTATATTTGTTGATGTTGATCACAGCAGGTGGGTTTTAAAATAAATCTAAACTCTGTGCTATAGCTAAATGGTGTTGTGATTTGTGACAGTGTAACAGTCGATCCTTCACCCTGGCCAGCGGTGTAATTGTTGCATTGTGTGCCAATGTTATTTATAGGGTCCAGGCACAGCTATTAAGCAGCGCTGCAGCTATTCTGCCTCCCTATGAACTCAAGTCAGTCAAAGTCATCATAGGCACTAAGGGGGGATATATCCCCCCAGTAATCATAACAGGGTTTTTCAGTGACCGGTTCTTGGATTTTTCCATTTGATTCACTGAAATCATTTATACCTTTGGTTGAAGGCACACAGCTCTTGACATGTGGAGGAGGTGATGGTGCCTCGATTGATCAGCTTTACTAATTAAACGAGTCAGTGAGGGGCTTAAAACGTATCTGCTGAGTTTGAGAAAGACAGGCAGAAACTCTCTTGCCCCTGAACTGATAACCTGTGCTTTTCTTTCATCGCATCATTTCTGAATGAAGTTCAATGTAAAAATTCCCTGCTTCTCTGGGTTTTCTCTAGAGAAATAGAACAAAAAATGCTGCATTCCGTTTGTAATAATTCATTATGGACACTTCTTGTCAAATTCTTTCAAAATGATCTGAGCTACTAGTCCAAATATCCTCAAGGAATGTAAAGATTGCTATTACAATATCTGTCATAAATTGGAACCGACAATCCATAGGGAACCTAATGGATTCAAATAAGAATCCAATAACATCCTATTCAAACAGAAATGCCTATTTTTCAGTACAATAGAATCTTTTTTTATTTGTAGCTGATGCTTAGAGGATTCTTATTTGATGCCATTACAAACTTCTGACTTCACATTATGATAGAAATTGCATTAGCATTCCTGTTCCTGTCCATTGTATGTTTAGTTTTCCATTTATTGCACTTTCACAGTAGCGATTTCGGTGCATAATCATGCTGGTTTGAGCAGAGTTAAGTTAGTATATTTGGCGTGAAAGAGTTTTTCCAAACTAGGAACAAGGAAGTTCTGGGGTACGGTTTATGTTCACAATCCAAAGCAATCCTAACTTGATTTATAGTTTGCATTTTGCAGTCTTTTCATGTTCCCAGTTATTATTATAGTATATAAAACTGTATAATATAATCATATGATGTATTCCTTCTGTTGCTTGTCTAAATAAATTGCTTTTAGAGCACCTCGCATTCTTTGGATCTCTTGCATCCATTGATCTATGCAAAGTATTTGACAAATACTTCAATAATACAGTGAAGCTGGTGTCTTTGCCTGCTGAGACACAGTAGTAAATTGTTGCAGCTAGTACATACTCATAATGATGCAAAAATACCACAGTTCACAGCCAAATAACATACAATGAAACAAGACCTGTGGAGGCAGAAGGATGTGGGTGGATTTGAACTCGGGTTCAGACTGAGCAACTGAACCATTAAAAAAAAAAAACTAAAGCAACTGAAAATAGCATTTTAAACAATTTTAGGTGAAACACACACAAGACCGTAAAACCTCTTGATTATATACGCAACCCAGGTTCACTGAGTTGAGAATGAGACATATGGCAGTATGGCAGAGCTATAAAGTGGCTTGTTCCATCCTATGGGAACCGTTCCCTTTCATAGGTAAACCCTGTTACAATGGAAACAACCACAGTTCTTGGCACTTCATTGTGAAGAGTCTGTCACTGTAAGTCAATTACAACAGAGACCCCATCAGTGGGTTGGAGTGCAGATTGGAGAAAGTCTGTCACATAAGAGGAGTAAAGAAAAGTGCTTTGCCTCTGTCACAGACCTTTTTGAATTGGACCCTGAAGTGATCAAGCAGGAGGGGAAACTTCTCCCAGAATAGGAGAATGCATGCCTGACTCAATATACACGGCTCAGAGTACATAATAGGGATACTGTGTGAAAGAAAACTTTATAAAAGAGACACATATCTGGTGCTATGAAGGCAATGTTGCACAGAGCACAAGCGAGAAGATTGTAGTTCAAGACATACATTCAATCTGCTGTTGACAGAAACGTTAAAGACGATGGGACTGCCAGAACAGAATCTAGGGGACAGAAAGAGGAAAAGGAAATATGCCTTTGCGTTGTGACACAATCCTCCAAAGTGGGCCTGCCTTCCATTTACGTGCCATTAAATCAGGAATGGCCCATTGGACCCGCAGGATGGAAAACATTAACTGCCAGTGCAATTTCTATTACAGAGTGAGTCTGAAAACCCTAGTTTTTCTGAGGAGGAGGGGCCCCGACCATCTCGCTGCTCTTCTGCTCCTTTTGAGGACACAGCTGGAAAGGTAAAGGCCAATTCACACTGCACACAGACAAACACCAACAAACTAGTCTGTCGGAGTTTGTTGGATCAGTGTTTTACCCCTGTTGGCGTTTGTTGGCATTAGTCGGAGTTGGTTTTAACCCGACTGAACATGTTTAATCGGCGTTTGTTGGGTCGAGGAATGTCTGAGCAGTGTGAAATGATTTTCCAACAAATTCTGACGTAATCTGACGTGGCCACGAACCGTTGCTATGATGATGCGCATATTTCACTTAAAGCGTGCTTCACCCATGGCCTCTTTCGTTTTATTTGCCGTCTTTTCAGGCGAAGAATGACATGCAAAGACATTAATAACAGTAAAATTTTGATTGTGGTTACAGGATCATCAGTTTCTTCCCCAGTCAGACTTGCACTATCTACACCGGACACAAATGGCGTGGCGCGACGCGACAAAATACAATAGAGTTTCTATTGATTATAATCAGTGACGCTGTCTTCACTGGATGCGGTGCGATGCGACAACTGATGCGTCCGGTGAAGACACGGTGTTACTCTCTGTGACTCGAAGTCTGTTGGTGTTTGTTGGGGCAGTGTGAATTGGCCTTATAGGGATAGTTCACCCAAAAATTAAAATCGCCTCCACATGAAGCGTCTTCTTCTTCTTGCTTTACGGTGGATCGCAGACTTATAAGTGCATTACCGCCACCTATCTCTCAACTGGACCATTGACACTCTATCTACAATCTCAATTGGGAGTGTCAATGGTCCATTTGAGAGATAGGTGGCGGTAATACACTTATAAGTCTGCGATCCACCGTAAAGCAAGAAGAAGACGCCTCTCGCGCAGGCGCTCAGGACAGTTCAAACATTGCAGTCAAAATCAGAGGTAAAAAACAATATAAATACTGTTCAGTTTCTTGCACAGACCAATCTTTTTGTGTCGTTTCACATCAATGTATCATCACGAGCCGCAGGGTTTAGTTTGGTTTTGTTTGTGTATGTTTTTTGACTCTAGTGTCAATGGTCCAGTTGAGAGATAGGTGGCGGTAATGCACTTATAAGTCTGCGATCCACCGTAAAGCAAGAAGAAGACGCCTCTCGCGCAGGCGCTCAGGACAGTTCAAACATTGCAGTCAAAATCAGAGGTAAAAAACAATATAAATACTGTTCAGTTTCTTGCACGGACCGATCTTTTTGTGTCGTTTCACATCAATGTATCATCACGAGCTGCAGGGTTTAGTTTGGTTTTGTTTGTGTATGTTTTTTGACTCTCAAAGCCGTGATTCCCATCCACTGACATTATAAGACTGACAGACTGCAACAGTTTGACTTAAAAATCTCCGTTTGTGTTCTACTGAAGAAACAAAGTCACCTACATCTTGGATGCCCTGGGGGTAAGCAGATAAACATCACATTTTAATTTTTGGGTGAACTATCCCTTTAAGAGTCTGAAGGCACCACAGGCTCTCGAAGCTGTTAAGGATTCAGCTGCCGGAAACTGACTACTTCTTTGCAGTGTGGAACTTATCAAAACAGCATTGACTGCATCACCAAGAATTCCAGATTGATAAACAAGAGTGTCCATCAGGAAAGCCTTCTTCTATTTCCTGACATCTGTAAAGTTTAGCCACTGATGTGTCTCCATCACCACCAACCCTGCCATGAAGCAACCAGTCACACATTCTGTATGTTTGACTGCACAAAACACTAAATCGCTCAGCTAAGCTCTTTGACGGCTTCAGTACCGCCATAGTATGCAGAGCTGCACCCATCTGACTGGCAGCCACATAGGGCTTACCAATTAAGGCCAAAGTTGTCCAAAAAGGCTTAGATAGTAGAGTTGGCCAAGACTTCACTAAAGTCCACTGACATTCTAGCATACCTCTGCTCCACCAAGCTAGAAAAGGTCTGTCAGGAGTTGGCTAGGTAAATAGGCACTAGGGCTGGCCAAGAAGTATTCGTCAACTGCACTTGAGCCAGCCCACCTTCAATTTATTCTTGGCATGTAAGCCAGAGGAGGAAGTGCTTTCTGACCACTAGGGGTTCCACCCTGTGGAAAAATAAAACCCTAATCAACATGGGTAGTTGAAACATGATATCCAATAATAATAATCCAAGGCTCCTCTAAAAGTATGGGCAGATAAACCATCTTCCTGAAGAACAGAAAGCTGAGAAGTGACAGTATGGGAAGGTCCTTTTGTGGAACTGGTGAGGCTGTACCTTGGTGGGCGGTGCTTGCAGCATCGGCCAATGAATTGGTGTTCTCACAGTTGAGTGAACCTATTAAAGGAGCTGAAATTAAGACAGCATCACTGCTGAGCCAACTAGAAGCAAATGTGCTGGGAATCACCTCAACCATCTGGAGCCTTGAGTCTTTAATCTTCCCTCTAATAGTCAATAATCTCCAGAAAGCTCTTTCCTCAGTAACCTGACCCAAAGAGATTTACAAGGATGGGCGCTTACCTCTGACTGAAAAGCTGTGCGACTTGTGCAACTCCACAGCTTTATACTGGGCAGACGTGCACTTCAGTGTTACTTGCCAATATGCGGATTGTAAATGCTTAGGATTTTAGCTAGACTACTTGTTTATTTGTATCACCCTATTTAGATCAGTCCGTAACTGTTGCTTACATTGACACATACTGTGAGTCAGATTGAGACTGGCATGTGTGTAATGTGTAAAAATCCGTCATGGTCCAGGCAGCTGTCACTGCAGATAAACAAGAGACTCTGGGAGAAAGCTCAAAGAAATTCTAAAGACAAATATTGACACAGTGGGATTAATTACAGCCCATGTCTGCATTGTTCAGAAACACTTGAGGGAATGGAGATGAGAATTGCACGGATGGAGAAGCATGTACAGCGATGCAGTGATACTTCACCCGTGGCATAGTTTCTGTTTCTTGTTTGATCTCTGTACTGTCCTTCAAAAAAAAAAAAAGAAAACTTGAAAATCCTTCAGAAATCCACTGTAGCATCGTTGCAATACTTCATAGCAATTAAACATACATTTTTCCAATTAAAGTTAAGCCACATATAGCAGCAGCTCACACATAATCAAGTTATTGTTTAAAAATATTTACTTTACATTTGAATATTTTAATGAATCTACCAGCATGCCAAATCAACACAACATGGTAACTGCCTACTGACACCAGTGCAATCTTCTAAGTACATTATTTAACCGTTTTTTTTTATAGAGATAATGCCAGAATGTCGTCATTATATACACTTTGTGTAAACCTGAGTCTAGCAAAATGCAACAGTGGGCCTTTGTGATCTACCACAAAGATCACAAAGTTATTCCCATTACAGAAGTAATTAAATCATGGATAACATTTATAAATTATTTTAAGCTGGCTGCATACTAAAATTTCTAGCACAATGGAAAATCTCTTTATAAAGGTCCAAACAATTGAGCTTTAGGCCTCTACATATGCATTTTCAGCAAGGGGTTCATTGAAGTGAAGGTGTATGATCACCATCAGTCGGATCTGTCATGCTGCACCAGAAAAAAAAAGAAAGAAGTATGAAAATTAAATATCATATCTGTCACTGTGGTTTGAATTTTGTTTTGGCACAGGCTTCATCTTAGAACTGTCCATGTTAAATGCTGGCTGACAAGTTCAAATTTTATGCAACAACACTATTTATTGTAGCAACAAGCCATGACCGCTCCTTGGCAGCCACACAAGTGATAAAGCAAGCCTGGAATTTCTTGGGACACAAATGATTTTTTACTCCGTAATGACTCAGTTTATTTATTTATATACATGTTTAACCAATACATCCTCTGTAGTGACACCTGGTGGCGTGGATTCATGAATTTTAGTTACTAACTGCTGCTGCTTTAAAGTAATTTATTCAGAATTTATTCAGATGGTATAATATAGAGTGGACAAGATGCAATATGGGAGAGAGAGACAGGAAGGGATGGGATTGGAAAGGAGCACGAGCCTCAAACTGGCATGCCATGTGTTGAAGTGCTGCCCAAGAGGCTATTCGCTTTTTTATTGCTATATTGTGTGGTTTCCTTTGGTTGTTTAGATGTACTTTTATGCTGCTTTGTAGTTTACATGTCTAATCATGATGTGTCAACACGGCGTACCCATGACGACATGACTCTCTCCATGTTGGAAAAAAAAGGTTAATTATATAATTTATCTAAAGATATCTATTTTAAGTGATGAAATTTTGCGACCTTAAAAGCCCAAGGTTCCAATTTGTAGGCTTCCGTTAATTTTTTAACTGGACCAAAAATACAACAAAAATACATCATGAATATCTAAGGGTTATTAAATGTGCATTTAAGATAGATCAACTGTATTTGTGTATGGTGAACAAATATTGAGATTAGTCCATTTTAAATCCAAAGCCATTAAAGTGCCCTCTGGAGGAGATGTGACTACATCATAAAGCCATTATGAACCGTAACCATAGAGACACTATGCATTTGTCTCTTTGAAAAGCATCTCACAGCCCACTCAAGGCCAGATCACAGGCTCTTAACCAGCACTGGGTGAACACAAGAGAACAGACACTCAAGACAGTCAGTTATGTTTTGCCCTTGCGTGATATATGAAATTGCTAGCATAAAACCAACTTGAAAAAGGGGTCTGTAATCATTTGCACAATTCATTCATAAAAAAAAAAAAAAGATATTTTAATGTCTGTTGTAAAAAGTTCAGAGTCTACTGACTCTATTAATAGATACAGAAAATCTAGACTCGTTCCGCAATTTGTAAAAAAAATAAAAAAATAAATATAAAACTTATGTTTACAGTAATGCAGTTCAGTCTTAGGGCAAGACATTTCAGTTTATACACTGCGAGAGGCATGCTAAATTGTCAAAATATAAGACACTTGTATATGTCTCTGTTTACTATCCCAGTCTCTGATTTGGCACTTTGGGCTACCAAATATTCACATTCGATCACACGATGACTGATTCTGTTTTGTCAGGTGCACCGTGTGTCACCTTTCACGTAACAATGGTAAGTTTTGGATCCAATAATTTTTTGTTCATGCTTAGTGCAATAATGCTACCTTCAGTGCCAAGATTACAACAGCTTGTGTCTCCAGCATAAATGTGGGACCCCTTATGTTTAGTTAGGCTCTACGTTCTCCTGTTTTTAAGCACATCTGCCTTTCTCCTTACTGTCCTTTGGGATTTTTTTGTCAGTTCTGCCACATTCCTCGTTTCAGACAGCAATAGTTAAACGGTGCATTTTTAACAATAGTTTTTTTATTGCTTGTCCTCCACACATCAACACCCTTGGAGCACAGGAGTTGTACTTCAGTTTACACAACCATAAAGTTGTGGTTTCAACAAGGTGTGCCTCGATGCTCTTACCAAAAAGAAGTATACTTCAAGTGTATTTTATTAAGTATACTTAAGTACAGTTCAAGTATATTTTTAAGTGTACTTTATGTAGTAAGTATACAGATATCAGTGTACTAGTAGTATACTTGTAAGTGTACTATTTCAATACTCCTTGGGACTAAATTGGCCCACTTTCTAGTATATAAAAAGTATACTTTAACAGTAGTAAACTTTGAGCACACTACTAGTTTACATCCATGTTTTTAGTTTGTACTGCAACTATACTAAAAGTGAACTTATAGGTATACTGATAGTTTACTAATTAAATACTTGTAGCTGAAGCCTGTATAGATTCACACCAGCTTATTAGCTGATGCCACTAACGCCATCTGAAGCATTGCGTCACCAATGTCATAAAAGGACGATGGTTGTATAGTGTGTCAAATGCTTGGGCATTCGGCATGTGCAAGTGGTGCTTCAATGAACTGTCCTCACTTTGATATTTTTTAAATGAAAGCTTTGCTCGAGGCTTGTGTTCTTTTGACGAAAGAAGGGTAACTGGCCGTTCCTCGCTGCTCTAGTTCTGAGGTTGCCAAAGTGCTGCATGTTCTAGAGTTTTGGGCGATGCGATGCAGACCTCGAGGCTGTTGAGAGCGAGCAGACACTCTCTACTTCTCTTGTTCTCTCCAAACCATGTGTAGCATATTCTCAGAGGAGTTTGCACATGTCTGTGAGCTCGCGATGTGATTTTCGTTCAACTTGTATATGTCTCTGTTTACTATCCCAGTCTCTGATTTGGCACTTTGGGCTACCAAATATTCACATTCGATCACACGATGACTGATTCTGTTTTGTCAGGTGCACCGTGTGTCACCTTTCACGTAACAATGGTAAGTTTTGGATCCAATAATTTTTTGTTCATGCTTAGTGCAATAATGCTACCTTCAGTGCCATGATTACAACAGCTTGTGTCTCCAGCATAAATGTGGGACCCCTTATGTTTAGTTAGGCTCTACGTTCTCCTGTTTTTAAGCACATCTGCCTTTCTCCTTACTGTCCTTTGGGATTTTTTTGTCAGTTCTGCCACATTCCTCGTTTCAGACAGCAATAGTTAAACGGTGCATTTTTAACAATAGTTTTTTTATTGCTTGTCCTCCACACATCAACACCCTTGGAGCACAGGAGTTGTACTTCAGTTTACACAACCATAAAGTTGTGGTTTCAACAAGGTGTGCCTCGATGCTCTTACCAAAAAGAAGTATACTTCAAGTGTATTTTATTAAGTATACTTAAGTACAGTTCAAGTATATTTTTAAGTGTACTTTATGTAGTAAGTATACAGATATCAGTGTACTAGTAGTATACTTGTAAGTGTACTATTTCAATACTCCTTGGGACTAAATTGGCCCACTTTCTAGTATATAAAAAGTATACTTTAACAGTAGTAAACTTTGAGCACACTACTAGTTTACATCCATGTTTTTAGTTTGTACTGCAACTATACTAAAAGTGAACTTATAGGTATACTGATAGTTTACTAATTAAATACTTGTAGCATTTTTAGTACACTTTGAAGTATAGTCTTAGTAAACTACTAGTTCAGTAGTTTTATACTGCAAGTATACTCAAGTTTTCTTTAAGTGAACTTTACATCCTACTTTAAGTATACTACTATGTCCCTATTTAGGTATTAATTTGTATATCTGAACATGCAAACATCAAAAGAAAGAACAGGGTATCTGCTTGTAAACAAAAACATTTTGCATTCTTTTTTTTATAAACACTTGAATGTGGGTAAGTTTCGTAAATAAAAAATAAATAAACAACATGTTGAACAAAAAGCTGAAAAAAGACTATGAATTGATCTGAATGATAATCAAAACGTAGATGGAGTTGATCAACACCCCAAAGCTTGACAGTCATGATTACCTCTTCATGGGTCGACATTTTATTCCATAATGTTACACAGTTTTGATGCTGTTTTATGTCTGATGATAGTGTTAGATTACGTGTGGAAGCATCTGTTGTTTCAGCTTCTTCTTTGCTTGTGTTTTGGAAATTCTGTACAGAAGATGTGTAATAGCGCCCCCTACCATATAACAATAAAAACATGGATTCCCGGAGCACAAGTAGCTATAGTTTAAATATATTTAGGCTTTTTCTAAGTATAAGTAAAGTATACTTAAATGTCATTTTAAGTATATTTCTGAGAAGTACATAAAAAGTAGACAAAGTATAATTTCCTAGTTTTTAGTTTAAAAGAAGTATACTAATAGCACACTTGAATAAACTTCTTTTTCGTAAGGGTGGTGCATGTTGGGCCCCTTATATGGAGTGATGTCTAGAGACGTTTTGGATGACAATAGTTTAAATATACATGTTTGAACAACCGTTTTCTCACTCATAATCTGCTCATCAACACCCTCAGAGCACAGGAGCAAGTTGTGCTGTAGTTTACATCTCTTCTTACCATCTTCCTGGAGTGCCCCAACACATTATGCATGTCTCCTTCATCAAACACACCCGATTCAACTCATCAGCTCATTACTCCAAGACCTAAAATGCGTGTGACAATGGAGACGTTTCGGGTGACAGCTGTTCAACAGCACATTTGAACAGCAGTTTCCTCACCCCTTCTCTGACCCAAAGACACCTTTGAGGTAACATAACCCTGTGAAATGGTTATGTTATTGTCCCTGACATCTCTAAAAATGCTTTATTGGTGAGTTCTTCCTGCATTGGTCTGGTTTAGGTCTTATTGCAGGATAGGATATCTACCCGAGGTTGCTGTGGTACAGTGTTTGCCATACTCCTTAGCTTCTGCCTTCTCTTGCTGGGAATCTGAGGAGCGATGGTATGGGCACAAACTTTTATGGCACCAGTAACACGATGGCAATGAATTGGCATGATTCTATACAGGTTTCAGACAATCGTCAGACCTGGATCATGTTCCCATAGTGTCAGCTGCTGACAGCATCTCGTTCCCTTTTCAGAGAACCTGGGTTATATACAGAACCAAGATGATTTCTTCTATGAGTAAATCTTATGAAAACATTTAAAGGTCACATTTCACCCCACAATGAACAGGAAAAAACTGCATAAAGAAACTGAAGCCCATTTTAAAGATTTTTAGGACTTATAAGGAGAACTATATATCTCTCTCTCTCTCTCTCTCTCTCTCTCTCTCTCTCTATATATATATATATATATATATATATATATATATATATGGAGATTCAGAGAAACTCATGAGAGCTTCTTGCAGATTTTCTCTGTCACACTTTGAAATCTCACAAAAAAAAAACACCATCCCACGTTATATGGACACTCATTTTTGCACACACACACACACTGGTACAGCCGACAGTCCGCACTGGAATGTGCAGGTTTTTCTGCGAGGCAGTGTTTTTTTTTCAGTTATGTGAGCAGGTTTCAGTGCCGATGAGCCTGTGGCTCAATGAGGCTGTTTATGTATGTGATTGGAAGCAGATGAAATGATGCCAGAGCTTGAACATAAGTGAAAGCCAGGGGCATATTCTCAACTCTGAACACAGCTGATCATTTTCTCACACGTTGCACCGCTAATATAACAAACAGACATCAGGGGACACAAAACAGATTTGACAGCATGTAATCCTGGAACTCTTCCCAGCAAATCCCGTATCCTCCTTCCCATATAAACACCACCCAGCCTGGATTCATGAAATTCATGATGGATTAAATTATGACAAACAGTAATGCTAGCTATCAGGATGTACCATATGGCAAAAAAGGCCAAATAAATATATATATATTTGCTAAAATATATTCAGAAATATTTTTACATAAATATATTGTAACGTTTAGGTCCCAAGGAAATTGTACAGATTTTAAAATAACACAAAAGAGGGTAATCCCAATCCAGAGAAGAAGCCAACACAACAAAACAGTGTGCGATGCACAAATATATAAATATATATTTTTAAGAAGTTTAATATATATGTATTATTTTGCCCTCCATGTATTTCCATATG
This sequence comes from Sinocyclocheilus grahami, assembly GCF_001515645.1. Lineage (NCBI taxonomy): Eukaryota > Metazoa > Chordata > Actinopteri > Cypriniformes > Cyprinidae > Sinocyclocheilus > Sinocyclocheilus grahami. The sequence goes on from NW_015506542.1 coordinate 227,021, forward strand.
CATTCTTCAGATTTGAATATTTTTTAAAATTTATTTAATTATTTTTTTGTCTGTGACACGTGCACATATAACACATTTGAATAAAAATAAACATTGAATAAAGCCTAAATGTAGGCTAACGTTGTCCCTGGAATACGTTTTTAAATGATGTTTTATTAATAAAGTTCGGGAGGAGCATGTTCAGATAATCAACTAATTCAGCACAGGTAGACCACATTCAGATAATTAACTTCAATAGCATGATAGTAAATATACAGTGGGTACGGAAAGTATTCAGACCCCCTTAAATTTTTCACTCTTTGTTATATTGCAGCCATTTGCTAAAATCATTCAAGTTCATTTTTTTTCCTCATTAATGTACACACAGCACCCCATATTGTCTGAAAAACACAGAATTGTTGACATTTTTGCAGATTTATTAAAAAAGATACTTTCCGTACCCACTGTATATACAGCCAACTTACCTCTGTCCCCTGAGTTTTTCTGGCATCCCTCCTCCACCCAGGCTCCTCACTCACTCCTATCTATCCGTATCCCAGTTTGGGGATATATTCAGAGCTCGGAGCCCTCGCCTCGGACAGCACGCCAAATATGCAGACTGTTTGCTCAATCTGATTAAGTGCGAACTCGTGAAATATATTTTGTTATATGAGGGTAAATGTGAAATATAAAACTAAATATGTTATTAATTTCAAAAATATATTTCATTGAGCTTCATTGTTTACAACATATATTTAGCATAAATTTAAAATATGAAAAAAAAAAACACAAATGCTATACTGTGGCTGATGTTTAAGTTAGAGGTTATTTATTTCAGACTTGTGAAAGCAATCATCATTACCCTTCAAATTGCACAAATTGAAAATACGACCAATAGAAGCACGTCAATTTTGCAAAAAAACTCTCACATGAGGTGGTTTTCAGGTTATTTGCAAAACTACAATGGAAACAGTTTTTTCGCATTTACAGGTCACGCAGCATACATAAAAGTCCCATGATCACTATTTAATGTACTATAACCTCCAAGAAACACCTCATACATGATCGCTCTTAAGTTTAAGGGGCTTTCTTTGCCATTAATGCTTGGATAACCCCTTATTTACACTGCACAAGTCTGTGGCGCATTATGGATCCACAATAGTTTTTTAATCAACATTTACAAAATATCGCAAAAGTTTTGTGCAAATCTGTAATGGAAATGCAGCTACTGTGACTGAAATGAGCCATGAAGAATTTGAATTGAATGGGTCGGCGGTTCGCTTAACTGGTCTAAGGAAAGAAAAAAGGAAGTAGCACAACACACTTCACAACAAGTGAATAAATTATATGAAATTAAATGATAAAAACAATGGGTATAATATTATAATTAAGACAACAACTCTAATTTGTGTTCATCGTTAATGTGATGAATGACACCTGAGGAGAACTGACTTCAAACATCCACTAAAACTCACCAAAACACCAGCTGATTAGAAGCCATTGCAAAAATGGTTCAGAAAAGTGATGTTAGTTCTGAGAAAAGCACAGATGACATTTGCTTTGATATTTTGTATCTAATACAATAACATTTCTGAGAGTGACTTTAGTATCCAAATCCATTTTCAAAGCAAAGATAATGCTTTGAAAATGCAAACAGAAAAAGGGATGTAATTGGATATTCTGTGTGAAGTCCCTGTGGCCTCCAGGAGGAGTTCAGAAGCAGATAGACCTCTGTGAGGATAACCTGAGCAGTGTTTACCCTGTCCAAAACACCAGCCAGAATTTATGTATTGGCTGGTTTGTGCGGTTTGATGTGCTAAAGTGAATATGTCAGGGAATGATTTGAGTAAAGTTCGCTTTAAGTCTGTGGTGTGTGTTCGCTTTTTGGTAACACTTTACTTTGATAGTCCACTTTAGACATTGTACTAACTGTAAGTAACTTTGCAATTACATCTCAACTTCACTAACACTAACACTAACCCCAGTTCTAACTCAAAAGCACCATGTGGTCAAAAATGGTTGTGTTTACAGTTAGGTGCAGGTGTGGCTGTCTAATCGGGGTGTAACCGTACACAGAAAACACGGTTTGGTACGTACCACTGTTTTGTGGTCACGGTTCGAGTTTGGTACAACAGGAAATGTATTTTTGTATTTATTTTGAACAGACGGTAGTGCTACATGTAGCGTGAGCAGTTTTTTAAATTATTATTATTTGAATTAGATTGTATAATTTCAAGATTTAAAGCAAAAACAGAACTTTGAACTTGATTTGTGAGAAGACACCTGCACAAAACAAAAACAGCGGTCATACTGAATGAAAATGACAGCAGGTGGCGCTTATGGCACAGCAGCGATACAACGTTTCCTTGGGCATTATATGGAGGTAAGAGGACAAGAAAATGCCATCGAAACATTTCTGGAGACTATCAGTTCCTCTCAGAGATACATTTATATAAACCCCACATATTTGTCTTCCTATATTTCGAGCATCGCAAACAGTGAGCTTGATCTGCCTGGTACAGTACTTTCTCCTATTTAAAGACTTCATAAAAATTACACAGAAATTACATTTTGGCAAATGATGGCAATGCAGTTTGTGTGCAATTATGGAATAGAGATTGGCCAAAATAAAACTAAAAACCGGTTCCGATTTATAGCCGGTCTACCAGTGCATCTCTAGAACCCCAAACTTTCCCACACTGCTGATTTAAAACAAGCAGGCGGTTCTTCGAGCTCTTGCGTGCCATCTGAACTCGCCATTCTTGTTTTGGGTTGGTGCGTAGATCGTCTTTTATTTTACTGGTTAGCGTTGCATTAGTTTGCGCCCCCTTCTGGACTGTATTCATCGTCTGACTGCATGAACCGAACCATGACATCCGTACTGTGACGGTTCGAGACGAATACATGTGTCGTTACACCTCTACTGTCTAATCCTAACAAAACTCAAAAACAAACACCCAAACTCTAAACCTAATGCTCACTAACCAAATGGTGCCACTGTAGGACCAAAAACCAAGTAAATACAAACCAAAACCAAGCAAAAACCACAGAAAACCACCTAAAAAAATCACCACACAATGGGGCAACTGTGGCAGAACCCATATGGATTAAAGGAACATCTCACAAATATAATACACACCAAGTTTCATTCCAATCAGACCTTCCTAAAGCAAGATATACCACATAATTGAGGATCACTCCGGAGTGATTGGTACTATCTAGCCCATAAACCTAGCCTAACCCAAACCGGGGGGTTTTGGGAAAAAATCACCAAGAGGTGGTGCCATTGAGTCCAAACTGAAATCAGACGAAGGGGGTTGTGCACTCCTAGGGAGTGCACCTTTGTTTTTATCCCTATAGCCCTAACTCCTAACCCTAACCCCAGCCTTAACCTTAACCTAACGCTCTACTAATACTCTAATGAGAGTTAGTTGGCATATAGATGCAAAGTTACTTGTCAAAGTTACAGTCAACAGAATATCTAAAGTGAACTATCAAAATAAATTGTAACCTGCTTTCTGTACACTAAATGCTCTAGATTAGCATTATTTTCCTATTGCATGATTCTAAAAATTCCAAATATTTTTTATATATTTTAAAGCTAATGATACACAATCATGTTGGGATGATGAACATTTGTAAGTATTTATTATTATTTTTTAAACTTCTTTTAATTGGTTGAATTCTGTTTAATATAATTGTTATGAACGAAAATAATAAACTCAATAGAATATTTTGCAGCACACACTGGGGTGTCGCTAATATATTTTGTTTTGTTTTTTTCTAATGACAGGAGGCAAAGCATCCATGTCACCCTGCTTCAGTGATCCAGATATCGACAGAGCAGCAGAGGAGACCATATATAACCCACATATGTCTAGCGTCTGTAGCCAGGATGACACAAACACTGCCCTTGACCTGGACAACGAATCTCTTTCAGACCCCCTTCCGCCTCTCCCTCCACCCCTTCCACCCCTGGACAGCCCTGAACTGCCACTGCCCCGGGAGCCAAGCCCCCCTCCACTGCCCGCTGACAGTCCAGCACGACCCACCACTTTGCCTCTGAAAACACTGCCCCGACCAATGACCAGCAACACCATGGCTTCCACCACCACCTCCATCACCAGGGAGAATGGTGGACCGCTGAGCAAAGACCCAGAAGAAGAGGAGAAGACGCTGATGGAGGAAGAGCTAAAGAAATGCATCGATGATTTCAGGAAAATACGCATCCCAAAACTTTTCCCAGACCGCAAGAGACACTGGCAGAGTGATCTGCTCAAAAAATATAATGCATAATATGGATAAACCACGCTGCTGAAAACACCAGCACTGTTTATAAGTGACTTCTTAGATGCTCTTCAACACAAACCCAATCTACACAGTGTAACTGTGTGTTTCACTCTGTTGTGCATGCCATACTTCATTGTGTCAGTATTTATTTGATTGCTCCTTAATCATTTTGAAAACAGTTTTTGAATGTTATGTTATTTCATGATTAAGTGTCATTTTTTAGTAGAAACATAATTTTTTACCATTAGCTATGTGAGGTAAAAAAAAAGTTAAGAAGAAACTATTTTAGAGCTTGCCACCTACTTGCCCTGTTCCAGCTTTTTTGGAAGGACGTGAGAGCGAGTAAATAATTTTCATTAAATCAAGTGAAAACTCATGAATGACTGCTTCATTAGCTTCACTAAAAAGTCAACTAGCTGCAGTGGAAAGACAATGTTAGTCAAACCAGCTTTGTTTTGCTGGTCAGCATCACAAACAGAAATTACAGTAATATGGTGAAAATGATTTTTGACAACAACACAATGTCAAAGCATTTGTTTGTCTTTTTGAGTCCAGACCAGTTTAGTAACATGTAGACTATATCAACAAATCTTCCTTAAAACCGGTTTGTTCAAAAAGTATTAAAACAGTCTGAATTAAAAAGCTGGGTTTGTTTTTTAAATGCATTGGTTTATTTTTCAAGCATTTGATCGTTCGAGATTTTTTAAACAATTGTTTACAAACTGAGTATGATATTTTGTGTAAGCAGAAAACATTCTTGTATTGTGAATGAATTAATGGTAAAAGTAATTTACTGTTTAATTTAATAGTATGGGCTACAGATATATGAAACCAAATAGTTCCTGCAAATTTCTGTAATAGCAAATAAAGCAATAATACCTTAAAGCCTAAGGTGTAATTTCACAAAAAAAAGGTTTGTTGGAGTAACAATGTTTACACATTTAAAAGGAATCAAATAGACATGTCTGCTTTTTAACACATTTCCATGACTTTCATGTAAGGTCATCAGAGAGCAACACAAGCAATTTATTACATGGGCCATCCTCCCTCTACTAATCCTCCTATCTAAATTACCCCAAGTAACTTGGGCTTGAGTGTCTTGCAAGTGTCTTGTGTCTCTATCTCTACCTGTATCTAGATCTAGCAACCTTACCAGCCCTGAGCCTTAATCACTACACCACACCACCCACATAGGCTGTGGTAATGCATTGAAGTAAGCTCCTGAATCACCTGAAACTTAAAGAAATATAATATTAATATTAATAATCTGGTTGCACCGGGTTGGTCATCAGTGACAGCAAACTGCATTGATTCTCATGTATGCAGCTCTTATATGCTGTGTTTAGCCAAGGTCACTCAGCCTGCACAGCAATACTGGACTGATACCAGACAATAACTATTATTTCAACCACTAAAGACAAAAGATTCTTCCAGATCTTTCGCAAGTGGTCTGTGTGTCCAAAAGTTCTAATGAACTTTGTGTTAGGATAGAAACTATGAATACAGTCTTCTTCAGCACTCTAGATAGTGTTGCATGTGTCAGGACCTACTCATTATCATAATCATACTTTAGATTTAATACTATCACATGGAATTGATGTTAATGGCGTTGAAATTCTGCAGCTGAGTGATGATATCTCGGATCATAATCTATTCTTGTGTATACTCCATATAGCTAAGGCTGCAAATTCAACTCCTTGTTACAAATATTGTTATAAAAAAGACTGCTTTGTAAATAATCTTTCTGACCTGTCATAATTTCTCAGCATATCCAGTAGCTCAGAAAACTTGGTGTAACAGAAACTATTGACTCTCTCTTTTTTTTTAGCACTTTAGATACGGTTGCTCCTTTACACTTAAAGAAGATTAAGGAAAACAGTCAGACACCGTGATATAACAAGTACACTCGTGCCCTAAAGAGAGTAGCCTGGAGAATGGATCACAGCTGGAAGAAAACAAAACTAAAGTTATTTCGTATTGCATGGAGGGAAAGTACTTCTACATGCAGAAAAGCCTTAAAAAACTGCTAGATCTGCTTATTTTTCATTTCTCTTAGAAGAAAACAAACAACCCCAAGTATTGTTTTCAGTACAGTGGCTAAATTAACCAAAAATAAAGCATCAGCAGGCACAGATATTTCCCAACAGCACAGCAATAATGACTTTATGAACTTATTTTCTTCCAAGATCGATACTATTAAAATTCTAACCATGCAGCCGTCAGCTACAGTATTGCATCAGATAGTGCACTATAGATCCCCCGAGGAACAGTTCCACTCATTCTCTTGTATAAACTTTATGTAGAATTGTATAAACTTGTCAAATCATCAAAACCTAAAACATCTATTGGCGCTTTTCTTGTGAATAATCCCGCCCACTCTAAAGCTGTACTGAACTGCAGTGGAAACGCAAAACGTGCCGAGCCGAACCGTGCCGTACTGAGCCGTGCCGAGCCGAGTCGTACCACGCAGTGGAAAAGTGCCATATGTTAGACCTTATGCCATCTAAGCTACTAAAAGAGATGCTTACAGAAGTCATAGATCCTCTTCTGAATATCATTAATTCATCATTTTTCATCAAGTTATTATAAAGTGTTACCAAGGAAAGTTAAAGAGAAGAACCTCGCCCAGTAGTACAATAAGTGCACTCATGCTTTTAAGAAAGCATCTTGAAAACTTAAAACACAGGTGAAAGAATGCAAATTTAAAGGTATTTCGAGGGTATTTTCTAGGTAGTCAGTGCAGTGGTCAGATTGACATGGAGCAAAGTGTCAACAGAACAAGATATTCTATCACAGCACAGTAAGATTTTATGAATGATATGAATGATCAAATTGGGACAGTCAGAAAGAAACCTGGAAATATGCAACCAGGAGAAGAAAAGAATGCAGTATCACAGACTGAGAGTGGAAAGAAGTAATAGTGACCTAAGGTACACTCTATTCTAGGGCACAACAAGACCTTAACTACTGGGAGCAAAATCCATACCAATAAGGCATGCAAATCTCCAACCTGCTTTAGGGATGTTAAAACATCAACAAAACCAGCTTAAGAGTCAGTATTCTATCAGAATTAGACTCAAAAGTCTCAAAGTCTTTTGAGCGTAAAGCCATAGGTCATGTTAAACCTTCTAAAACTATAATTCCCCAGAAGGAACATGAGCAGGATGGATGTTGGAGACAAGTGAATGTCTGTCTAATGTATTCTCAATTATTATGTGTCCAGCAGCAATAGCTGCTACATACACTTTAAATGTGACTGCACCTTAAGAGTAGCTGGGGCTGCAGTTGCAGAAAAATGCTTTTAAAAGAATGGCAGTACTGAATATTCTGGATAGAGAACTAGGTCTAAGTTGTGATTCCTGCGCTAGAATGCAATACAGCTTCCTAGTAGAACTCTCACATTCAAGCTGGTCTCTATAATCTGAGACGAGAGACCCGTTCAAAGGCCACACTCAAAGTTTCCACATCTTTGGCTGGGGATGCCACACACTGCCCCGAGCCTCAGTTAGCAGATTGGCTCTGACCTGAATTTTCCAAGGAAACTCCTGAAGGAGAGATATAAGTTTCAAGAACCATATGGCCAGAAAGGTGCCACCAGCAGAAGAGAAACTCTGTCTTTCCACACTCTTGTAAAAACCTCAAGAAGCAGTCTTATTGGCAGGAAGGCATGCTATTGTGTCTTCAGCCACGCATTTGACATGAGTGTCCAAACTTAGAGGCACTGGTGGTGACAGGGAGAACCAAAGGGAACACTGGGTTTTTTGGTATTTTGCCTTTACAAACAAACACTCCCTGGAGGTTATTCTTAGACCTAGTCGTTTAGGTGATTGAGAAAAATGTCTCAATACTGTGACACCAATACCTCAGGCTGAGCTAGAACCAGCCAGTCATAAAATTGAAGACACACATATGATCTAGAGTCACAACAGAGCCAGAGCAATGTCTACGCAGTTCATGAAATCACAATGTGTCAAGGCAAGGCCAATGGAAGGACCCGGAATTGGCAAGCTTCCCCCAAAACAAAACTGAGGAACTTTCTGTGTTTCAGAGTGAATTTTGCAAACTTTGAGAAAGAGGCATGTCCTCTAAGGCATCTCTCCAACAGAGAATGAACATCCTGCCATAAAATCAGAATCTCCCAAACCAAAAGCTGAATATTGTGGGGAGCACTCCAACGAATGAAGTGGACAACACCAAAATTGGATAGTATACCCCTTTTCTGTTCTGAAGCAGGGGCGGTTATATATATTTATTTATATATATATATATATATATTTAAAAGCAACTTGCTATGCACCTTTATTTTTTACTTTAATGAGTGAGTTGTTGAGTCATTTATTCAATAGATTCTTTCAAAACAGCTGATTCATTCAGGAGTGGAGTAAAAACTGTTTTTATGAATGGTTCATTACATTTACATTTACATTTAGTCATTTAGCAGACGCTTTTATCCAAAGCGACTTACAATTGGGGGATACATAAAGCGATTCTTCTTAAAGAGGCAAACAGACACAAGAAGTGGTTGTAATACCAAGTTCTTAGACATTGTTCAAATAAGTACAAGCTGGAAAGAGAAGGAATAAATAAAGAGAGATAAATGTTTTTTATTTATTTTTTAATTTTTTTATTATGATGAAGTCAAGTAGCTTCGAAAGAGATGAGTTTTCAGCTGTCGCTTGAAAATTGTCAGGGATTCAGCATTCCGGATAGGGGTGGGAAGATCGTTCCACCAGCCAGGAGTGGTGAACGAGAATGTTCTGGAAAGTGATTTTGAGCCTCTCTGTGATGGTACCACGAGGCGTCGCTCACTAGCGACGCTCTGGGGTTCAGTGAATCATTGACTCACCTGATTCATTCAAAAATGCTGATTCATTCAGTAATGAAACTGCTGTGTTGCTGCAGAGATGCAAAACATGGCTTTGTTTGAACCATTTTCATTAGCAAAATAAAGCAAAAAAGACAATATTGTCTCTTCAGTGTAAGTCATTTTATATATTTATTTCTTGTTCACTGAATTGTTGCCCTGACACGGAAAAAAGTTTACCAAGGACCATGCTAACCAAACCGTTCATATATCGCTCTAAATGCATATGTCCTAGGAAGACTGCGCATATAATACTATGATTAAATATATATTTTTGCTGCTTCACAGTAAGAGGGCTTAGTAACAAATAACCTAATTTGACAAATGGTAAGATCTGTATTATATCTTGAGAGTGCTGGGGCCGTGGAGCTAGGGATGCTGGCCGTGCGTACCGACAGCAGTAGTGGGTCTTTCAAACTGGAAGCCAGAACACCTAGGGACTGCCCTGGTAGCTTCAGGTGCAACATACATAACGGCCGAAAACACTGGAGTGGCATCCATGATGGCAGAAGCCTCTGGAGTGGTGGCCATGACGAGACGAGACTCAGGACTGACGGCCGCTCTGGGAGTGCCGTGTTGCTCCTCCATGGCTCACACAATTTAAGTAGAGCTGCAATGCAAGGTTGATGTAAAATTCCAACGTCCAACAGGGATCATGTAATGGCATCAGCGAGCTAAACAGCTCAGATAGCCCCCCTCGAAAAAATATCATGAAGGAAATCTCAGACATCTTGGCTAAATGAGCTAGCTCAATGAAGTCCCGCACATAGTCTTCGGTGTGGCGACCTCCTTTTCTGAGACGCATTATTTTTACTGTTGCTGGACCCATGTTTGGTCAGTCGTTCTGTAATTGTGGGTCGAATGACTAAGGCGAGATGAGGCGGATCTAAGTGCAGGTGAAGGTTTATTAAGGTACTGGAGTCAGACTATCTCTGCTTCCATTCAACATGGCACACATTGCCAGAGTGATACAAACAATGAAATGTTCCAGTACTTTTATACTCTATATCAGCACTCTTGGAACACTGCTCAACCAATCCAATTTGAGGACTGTGATATGATTCAATAGGGTGGAAGGAAGAAGACAGGGTCGGCTTGCTGGGACGCAAGCTTTATTTAGAGTTCTCGGTGCACACAACAGAAAACGGCGCTCACTCAGCGCTTCCAAACTCGCAGTCAATAACTCATAACGCAACTTGACATATGCTTCCGTGCTTCTATGACCCGTCTCCCCGGGTGGCTCGCGTTCCCAGTCAGTCTCTTTCCCATCCATGTTCCAGGTGGCCTCTTTTATCCGGTCTCTCCACACCAATTACTGAAACGAGACACAGGTGTTTATCATTTGCGCTTGACCTACTTACGCACCGCTCGTCTCCTGCCTCTCTCTCCCGATGCAGACCGCGCTGAACCACGCCGGTAGGGAATCATTGTCATGCCCTTGTAAGTTTTCCTTATGATTTTAGTGATTTTTCCCAGCACCCCATAGTGTCTCAGCAAGCGCTGAAGAATCTACCTATCCATGCTGTCAAATGCTCATAGTCGATAAAGTTAATGTAGAGGGGTGAGTTCCACTCCAGCAACAGCTCTAACATAATGTGCAGAGTTGTAATCAGGACTGCGCTTCCCGATAATGTTGTCTCTTAGCGCACTACGAAGACTCCCTTAACTCTTAACTAAAGGAATACTTGTTCTAGGCGTGTTCCCCAAACTATACCTTAGGAGGCTGCTTAAGATATGCCTCCTTACGTGCGACGTTACCAGGTGCTGCCGCACGGCGGTGGTACTGAATTGGTTGATATCAATGCCTCAAGAATCAATTATTCATTCTATGCACGGGCTGCTTCACTGCGTTATGTGAGAAAGCGGTGTTCTTTGTAATAATAAAAAAAGTGTTCATTTTAAATAAAGACACGGGACCCTTTCCTGTTAGAACGCAACGAACTTGCGTGAAACTTTTACTTTCGCTTTGCAAAATTACGTCAGGGAAGAAAACCAAGAAAGAAAAATATATTCCCAGAGCACCTCCCAGTGGTCACCACATAAAATACAAAGGAAAAACCTACACGAGACACTGCTTAATAATTTAACAGCTTTTAACAAAAGAGAGAGAGAGAGAGAGAGAGAGAGAGAGAGAAAATACCTTGGGCCTACACAATTCCAACAGAAAAGCATTCAGGTAAGAGTGCTCATTTACTCCACAACCAGGGTTGATTGCGGAGCAGCCACATCACATATTCGTGTAAATCACTAATTTACATTATTGGAAAGTTCCTCAATAAAAGCTCAAGAAAGATATAATCAACAGCTACTATGGCAAAGTAAAAAGAGAGAAAGAGGAGAGCCGCCAGCAGCTGTATTTCGGGGCTGAGGAGGTAGCTCCATCGAGTTTGTCTCTTTTTTATAATTTCTTTATCTTTATTTTATTTTTATAAAATTGAAGCTTAATTGAACACACTGTAAAAAGTAATCACTGAATCTACTTAAGAAAAGCGAGTAAACATAACTGATTTTTACAAATTTGTTGAATTTACTTAATTACACTTATGTGAACTTTCAGGTGGATGCAATAGTTAAACTAAACAACTTTAGTAAACAGTACTTAAGAGCATCTAGTTTGTTGGATTAAATCCCACTATGTGCCCTAATAACTCTAGACCAGTGGCGGAAGTGCACCAATAGGTGGCGGAAGGTTGGTTTAAACAAAACATCACCAGAAGAAGACAACGAACTGAACTTCAGAGTCAGTGTTTGAAATGTGGCCGCAAGATTAGGTAAGTTTTTGGTGATCTACTTATAAACTATATTGTCACAGTGTGTGCTATCGTTTTTGAGGAAAAGAAAAGGCAGATTCTATTAGTTTTTACTGACGAGCATTACTGTAACCATCAGTTAGCTAGCTAGCCAGTGGTTTACAAGCTAGATTACAAGCATCGATCTTCCTCTTTACTGCTAGTTATAACATGAAATAAACATGAGTATGCATCATAAAGTATGTTGAGCGATACAGTACAACTTAATGAAATTTATCATGTCTTATGTAATCCGTTTTTCAGCATTTAATGTTTGAACAAATGTCATGAAAA
>NW_015506542.1:240690-248014 GCF_001515645.1 Sinocyclocheilus grahami
TACTGTGGATGCAGGTTTACCTAACAGCACCCGTGCAGGACTCTGCTTTAAACTGCTTTGCGTCTCTCCGTCAGATAACCTCACGTGCATGATGCGCCATTTACGGGGGCTTATTTAAAATGAAAACTCATTCTCTGCCAGCAGGAGGCGCTTTTAGAGTGATAAAACTGGTAATGTATATCGAAATATCGGAAATGTGTTTAAAAATCATATCACCGTTATTGAAAAAAATTATATCGCGATACATATTGATATTGAATTATTGTCCAGCCCTAACCTAGAATGCAATCTCTGAAAAATCTTCTGATGTCATTGTGGCGTGATTTTTCAGTGTAATTGTTCATGATTGATCATTATTGATTTAGAAAATGGTAAATCTAGATTTACAAGGTGTCATAAAAGGGATGTTGATGTTTTTTTTTATTTTATTTATTTCCTGAGTGCAGTATGTGATTTTTCTTACAGTGTTAAATTGTTGATTTGATAGCATGCCTAAAAAATAATGACTTGAAGTAACATTGTTTTAAACAAATAAATGCCCTATTGTTGTGCTAACAATCTGTTTTCTGTCTTTGTATTAACAACTTTAAGTTTTGAGTACAGCTTACTTGAGAAATTTAAGGCAATCTGTTTCCACACATTTGTCTAGTAATGTGAACAAAGCAGACTTGTTAAGAGAACTGTTTTGTTTGAGTTATGTGCACTAAGCTTAACTTACATCTCTAACTTGGCTGAACTTGTCAAATTGAGTTAGCAACACTCAAGTTTTCTGGTAACCTATACATATACACAAGTTACCTATACAAAGTTACAGTAAGTTTTATTAACTCAAAAATGATAAACTAATTTGCTTGAGAAATTTGAGGCAATCAGTTTCCACAGGTTTTCCTAGTAAGTTCAACTAATTACTTTTTACAGTGCACTGGGTGTTTTACTTCAGAATTACTTTAGTATAGACTGAGATGTAAAGAACTGTCAACAGTGATAAGGTATAGCTAAGTCTGGTCCAGACCAACCTTACGAAAGTATGATTTACAGAAGGTATTCTTAATCTCTAATTTAAAAAAAAACTACTAATCTGGAGAGAACTCAAAGAAAGATCACAGGACACGTACTGTCATTGACAGATCACAGATTTTAAATGTCTCAGTGTGATGGGTAAAATGGTCTCAATTTCACAGCAGTAGATCGATCATGATGAAGATTTAAAACACAAGATAGAACGGGAACACTTTACAATAACAGTATGTGAATAATCATGTACTAATACTGATACTATATCGCTTCCGGCTTCGCTACCATTCGGACGTTTTTGCTTACTGCTCTGCGCTTTGCTCCCTATTTCTGTACTTTTCTTTGATTTTTCTAAGATTTTTACTTCAGCAGATCAGCACAGTGCTCAAACAACATATTTTTGGCACAAACACTAAAACTAAAAACTCTCTGGGACTGGAATAATACCACGAAAAAGAAGACTTTTGCCTCCCACTGCCAGCAGCTTACATTCCGGAGAAGGGAAAACACAGCTGCCCACATTCAAACAGAAGAGAAAGAAAAAGCCTCCTGTTGAATCTACTTGCTGCATGAACTACTGCAAACTTCTACAAAGGATTACGGTTCTTGAAACAAAGTTACTTGCTGGATTTCCAAAACAGGCAGAACACTCAGCAGACCGTCGTCACGGACCCCATCAGCATACAGCCGGTGAGTCCCATGAACCTAGTCAATCTCAACAGTTCATACCAAGTGTAGAGAAACAAGCCGAAACTGATTGTCACACAAATCGATGGCACAAACAGGGAGCGAGACCCAAAGGCAGTAGAGACATCAGATTGTCAAGAGTTTCTCGTATTGCTGCCGTAGCATCCTCTACCCCAGATTCGGCTATGACAAGGCTTGTGAATACTGGTATTCTACCACCCCCTATACATCTTGAGAACAGATTTGAAGCATTAATGAATGTGGGTGAGGAATCCCCAAATGTGATTAAACATGGATCGGATCAGCCAGCAGCTAACATCGCTACTAACAGACGCTCAAGGTCGAGCAGACAGCGGCTTTCAGCTCAGAGCGCAGCCGAGCCCAGGACTCTGATAGTGGGCAACTCCATTATCAGAAACATCAGTAGCAGAAATTCAGCAACCTTCTGCTTTCCTCAAGCAACAGTTTCTGATTTGAACAAGGAACTTGGGAAAATTCTAATGAAGCACAAGACTGCAAATCGAATCATCATCCATGTGGGGAAGAATGATATTCGGAAAGAGCAGTCAGAACTCCTTAAAAAGGACTTCAGTGAACTCTTTGAAACACTTCGAAGACTTAAAGTTCAGTCGTTCATCAGTGGGCCACTCCCAGCAAGAGGAACTAATATGTTTTCACGTTTGCTTGGGCTGAACACATGGCTACAAAGAATCTGCAGCTTAAAAGGAGTCAATTTCATCGATAACTTCAATCTTTTCTGGGGCCATAGACAACTGTTTAAACTGGATGGCCTCCACCCAAACAAATTGGTGCAAGAGTGCTAAAGGACAACATCTACTTCTCCATCCGTCATCCTTCAGTAGTGTGTGCCAAACTACTCAACCTGAATGGCACACACACACACCTGGACAGAGTGACGACAGGACTTCATATCAGCTTACGAGTCATCATGTGGTTGACACATCCCACAAGGACACTGATAACACCACGCAGCCACAACAAGCCCTGCTCATGGACACCATCACGGCTGAGCCCTGCCCACAGAGCTCATCACAGACAGACTGTGACGTATCAGAACAGCTCCAAGACTCAGCATCCAAGGACGACTTTCTGGAAAACAGCCAGGGAAGCCAGGACAACATATTTCAGCCACCGGAAACAACAGAGCCACAGCCCTGCTCACCAGACACATTATCCCTCTCTCCAACATCTCCACTTCTAAGCTTCTCACAGAAAACGGAGGAACTGGTTTATGCTGGGACCAGACTCTCCCACTCTTTTGCTGCAAGCCCCCAGATATCAACTAAAAAACAGCGGGCCCCACAACCACCAAAGCCTGTGGGCCCAGCTCGTCTTCCTCCTCCTGTGAGAGCTCTCCGGCCGCTGCCACAACGCCAGGGCCCAAACCCTCCATCTGCTGTAGGTGAACCAAAAACAACTGATAACAGCTCCCAGTGATATGTGTCGGGTCCCCGCTATAATAGCAGCAACATTCACAAATGTTTACAGAACAAGAGTGAACCCAGTGTGCCTGTAGTTTTCTCTATCTCTGTTTTATCACGTGATAGAAAGTCTAAGGGCTTCTTAAGCCGTACGGCTGACTTATCTAATCTGCGGCCTGTTATACATCAAACTAATATTGCTGTTGAGACAAAATGCAATGCCATCAAGTTAGCATTTTTAAACATTCGCTCACTAAAAAATAAATCATTTCTAATCAATGACTTAATAACCACAAACAACCTGGATTTTATGTTTCTAAATGAAACATGGCTAGAAGACAGCTGCAGTGCAACGGTCCTCAATGAAACAGCCCCTCCTAACTTCACTTTCATGAGTGTTTGCAGGACTGTTAGGAGAGGTGGAGGTGTAGCTGCTCTATTTAAAGATGTCTATCAATGCAAGCAAGTGTCATTTGGTCAGTACTTGTCTTTTGAATATCTAGGGATTGTGTTGAAAGGTGCTCCACGCATTCTGTTTATCATTATTTACAGGCCTCCAAAATACTCTCCAGCCTTTGCTGAAGAGTTCACAGAAATGCTATCAATGATTTCCTCAGAGTTTGACTGTTTTGCTATTGCAGGGGATTTTAATATTCACATAGATAATGCAGAAAACAAAACTACAAAAGAAATTATAACTGTTTTAAATACTTTAGACCTGATTCAGCATGTGCATGAACCCACACACAATCGGGGACATACTCTAGATTTACTCATCAGTAGAGGTCTAAACATTTCATCCATTGTTATTAAGGACGTAGCACTATCTGATCACTTCTGTATTTTCTTTGATATATTGATCTCTGTTACCACTGAATCTAGATCGGTCTCAGTCAGAAAGAGATGCATTAACGAAAACACTAGTGTGCTATTTATGGAGGCTATATCTTTAACACCAAGCATTTCTGCAGACTCTGTTGATCTTCTCCTTGATTCCTTTAACTCAAAAGTTAAGAATGTTATTGATGACATTGCTCCTTTGAAAGTCAGCAGGAAGACTGGCAGACAGAAATCAGCTTGGAGAAAATCAACAGCAGTTCAGAGTATGAAAAGACAATGCAGAAAAGCTGAGCGGATGTGGCGGAAGACGAAACTTGAAATACACTATAGCATATATAAAGACAGCCTTCGTACTTTCAATGTGGAACTAGGCAAAGCTAGACAGTCATTCTTCTCAAACCTTATAAACAGTAACTTAAACAACACTCGCACTCTTTTTGCTACTGTTGAGAGACTGACAAACCCCCCAAATCAGATTGCCAGTGAAATGCTCTCCGACAGCAAATGCAATGAGTTTGCTTCCTTCTTTTCTGAGAAGATCAATAATATCAGGAAGGCGATTAGCACATCCCCAAGTTATGCAGAGGTTAGACATATTCGACCACAATATCAAAAAGAAGATACTATGTCTGCTTTTGAAGAAATTGATAGCAAAATTTTGGAAGAAATAGTACAGCACCTTAAATCGTCAACATGCTATCTTGACACACTTCCCACATATTTTTTCAAAAGGGTGCTTAACTGTTTGGAAGCAGATCTCTTAGAAGTGGTGAACGCCTCACTTCTTTCTGGGACTTTTCCAAACTCCAAAGTTGTTAAACCCCTTCTGAAAAAGAGAAATCTTGATAACACCATATTGAGCAACTATAGACCAATATCAAATCTTCCTTTTATAGGAAAGATTATTGAAAAGGTAGTCTTTAATCAGCTGAACAAATACTTAAACTCAAATGGATACCTGGACAATTTTCAATCTGGTTTTCGACCGCATCACAGCACAGAGACAGCACTCATTAAGATAATAAATGATATTCGCTTAAATTCTGAATCTGGCAAAATATCAGTGCTGGTACTACTAGATCTCAGTGCTGCGTTTGATACTGTCGATCATAACATACTACTAGAGAGACTGGAAAACTTGGTCGGGCTTTCTGGCATGGTAATTAAATGGTTCAGGTCATACTTAGAAGGGAGAGGTTATTATGTGAGTATAGGAGAGCATAAGTCTAAGTGGACGTCCATGACATGCGGAGTCCCACAAGGCTCAATTCTTGCACCGCTCTTGTTTAGCCTGTATATGCTCCCACTAAGTCAAATAATGAGAAAGAACCAAATCGCCTATCACAGCTATGCAGATGATACCCAGATTTACCTAGCCTTATCTCCAAATGACTACAGCCCCATTGACTCCCTCTGCCAATGCATTGATGAAATTAACAGTTGGATGTGCGAGAACTTTCTTCAGTTAAACAAAGAAAAAAACGAAGTCATTGCATTTGGAAACAAAGATGAAGTTCTCAAGGTGAATGCATACCTTGACTCTAGGGGTCTAACAACTAAAAATCAAGTCAGGAATCTTGGTGTGATTCTGGAGACAGACCTTAGTTTCAGTAGTCATGTCAAAGCTGTAACTAAATCAGCATACTATCATCTCAAAAACATTGCAAGAATTAGAGGTTTTGTTTCCAGTCAAGACTTGGAGAAACTTGTTCATGCCTTTATCACCAGCAGGGTGGACTATTGTAATGGTCTCCTCACCGGCCTTCCCAAGAAGACCATTAGACAGCTGCAGCTCATCCAGAACGCTGCTGCCAGAATTCTGACTAGAACCAGAAAATCTGAGCATATTACACCAGTCCTCAGGTCCTTACACTGGCTTCCAGTTATATTTAGGATTGATTTTAAAGTACTTTTACTCGTTTATAAATCACTCAATGGCCTAGGACCTAAATATATAGCAGATATGCTCACTGAATATAAACCTAACAGACCACTCAGATCATTAGGATCGAGTCAGTTAGAAATACAGAGGGTTCACACAAAACAAGGGGAATGTGCTTTTAGTTATCATGCCACCCGCAGTTGGAATCAGCTTCCAGAAGAGATCAGATGTGCTAAAACATTAGTCACATTTAAATGCAGACTCAAAACTAATCTGTTTAGCTGTGCATTTATTGAATGAGCACTGTGCGATGTCCGAACTGATTGCACTATATGTATAATCGTCTTCTTAAATTCATTTTAAACCTCTTAAATCAATTTTTTTTAAATAATTTTCAAAGTTTTTAAATTCCTTGTTTTATTGTTGTGATTATTGTTTTTATTTTATTTTATGTAAAGCACTTTGAATTACCATTGTGTATGAAATGTGCTATACAAATAAACTTGCCTTGCCTAAAATGGACTGTGGCAAAGTGGAAAACTGTTCTGTGGTCAGACGAATCAAAATTTGAAGTTCTTTTTGGAAAACTGGGACGCCATGTCATCCGGACTAAAGAGGACAAGGACAACCCAAGTTGTTATCAGCGCTCAGTTCAGAAGCCTGCATCTCTGATGGTATGGGGTTGCATGAGTGCGTGTGGCATGGGCAGCTTACACATCTGGAAAGGCACCATCAATGCTGAAAGGTAGATCCAAGTTCTAGAACAACATATGCTCCCATACAGATGTCGTCTCTTTCAGGGAAGACCTTGCATTTTCCAACATGACAATACCAGACCACATACTGCATCAATTACAACATCATGGCTGCATAGAAGAAGGATCCGGGTACTGAAATGGCCAGCCTACAGTCCAGATCTTTCACCCATAGAAAACATTTGGCGCATCATAAAGAGGAAGATGCGACAAAGAAGACCGAAGACAGTTGAGCAACTAGAAGCCTGTATTAGACAAGAATGGGACAACATTCCTATTCCTAAACTTGAGCAACTTGTCTCCTCAGTCCCCAGACGTTTGCAGACTGTTATAAAAAGAAGAGGGGATGCCACACAGTGGTAAACATGGCCTTGTCCCAACTTTTTTGAGATGTGTTGATGCCATGAAATTTAAAATCAACTTATTTTTCCCTTAAAATGATACATTTTCTCAGTTTAAACATTTGATATGTCATCTATGTTGTATTCTGAATAAAATATTGAAATTGGAAACTTCCACATCATTGCATTCTGATTTTATTCACAATTTGTACAGTGTCCCAACTTTTGGTAACACTTTACTTGAAGGGGTGTGCATAAGACTGACATGACACCTTCATAATCATGACATGACACATATCATGAATATGAAGGAGGTTTTATGCATGTTTATGACAACTGTCATTAAGTGTCATTCGCTCAGTT
>NW_015506542.1:252299-255033 GCF_001515645.1 Sinocyclocheilus grahami
GTGAGTGAGTGAGTGAGTGAGTGAGTGAGTGAGTGAGTGAGTGAGTGAGTGAGTGAGTGAGTGAGTGAGTGAGTGAGTGAGTGAGTGAGTGAGTGAGTGAGTGAGTGAGTGAGTGAGTGAGTGAGTGAGTGAGTGAGTGAGTGTGTGTGTGTGTCTGTGTGTGTGTGTGTGTGTGTGTGTGTGTGTGTGTGTGTGTGTGTGTACAACATGGTCAGTGATCTTCTTTGTTGATAATTTAACACCTGAAAATGAAAAACTTCTGAGGATCAAATAACATAATGCTGTGGTTGGAAGCAAAACATGTCCATTAGGGAATATTCCATATCTGAATGAACAAAAAGCAGCATTAATGTCGAGAAAAAAAATCTTGCTGCACATACTTTACTAGCTAAAAACCAAGCAAAATGAGGGTTAGTCTCCAAAGTATGAATTAGTTTTGCATTTAAATCTTTGCCATGGCGTGTTACTCATGAAGATGAGATTTAATCCAGGGTTAGACCAGGAATCTAGCCCACACTCATAACATTGTGCTGTTATCATCTTCAAATGAATTTGTGACAGCTGTGAAATACACACTCTGACTAAGCAGGTAATTGTGGGTTGGTTTCTGCTGACGCAGGAGGAGAGCTGCACTTTAATCAAACGGCTCTTTTTTACCCATTTATTAATGTCCAACTGTCTCTCTGCTTAACTTTGTGTGTTGTTGTTGCAGTCTGTTCCTAGACTGCCTTTCAAAGAGAGCGCAGGTGAATCCTTTTGACATTTAAAGTAAAGGGGTGGTTGAACACGATTTCACTTTTTTAACTTCAGTTAGTGTGTAACGTTGCCGGTCGAGCAAAAACATCTGCAAATTTATGACGGTCAAAGTTCAATGCAAATGGAAATATTTTCTTTTAAAGAAATCACATTAACACTTTCTATGAAGCCTGTATTTATAATACATTATAAGAGTATTATTAAGGCATTATAATGAACGCGTGACTATTCCCAGAGCATTACTGCTCTGATGATATACATTTTAAGTAATGATTACTTTAATGTTGCTGGATTTATCTGTAGCTCAAGCATTTCTTGGTGAACGCCATGATTATAAATCCCATGTGTGGAAAGACTCCAGTAGCATAAATGGAAAATGTGCATTTTATGTACTAAGTACACATACTTAGACACACTAAGTGAACATGCATGCTAAAACCAGTTTTGCAGAGAGAAGTATAACCCATCTATGAAAGTGTGCCAGTGAAGCAGTGTGTGCAGCATTAACATTTCCATTTGCATCATTAAAACCTGAGAACTAATCCAGTCCTGCTCCTTTAATCTCCTAATTCTCCTCGTTCTCACTCTCTGTCACTCAATCACTGTGTGAGCATCCTTTCAGGTTTCCCTCTTTTTCCTCCTGATTCCTCTCACTCAGTATCAGTCACAAACTCTCAGGACAAACTTTTACTATTGCTCATAAAGAGGACTCGGTATCTGGACAATCCTATAACCCTAAGTGTGTAACTCATCCTCACTGTTTGTACTACAGACACCTCAAATCATGTGTCTCTACCCCTAAAACTAACCCTCAGTGGGGTGTGAGTAGATTGTACATATTCATACAAATTGGCCACTGTAATGTCCTGTTTTGTTACCGTGCCGGTATTCGGTAATAGGCCTACGATATATCACGATAATAAGAGCATGCACAATATTGTTATTGTGGGCACTTCAAAATACTGTGAATAATTATTTATTACAAATTATTCAATTTTTTTTAATGCATTTTAAGAATACTTCACCCATCAACTGGTTACAATGCACAACACCGATCAGAGCGAGTGAAGGAGACGCACTGAATGAAAGCGCATATTCACTGTCTGACAGCAGGTGGCACTGATGGAGCAGCAGAAATGCAGCCGTTACCCCGGAAACAAAGCAACTGCGCTACTTTCTGCTTCTGAACAGGAATTAAATGTTTCAAACAGCCATTCAGATTCATATAGCAGCACTGAATACTTAAATACTTAGGGTGTACTCAACCGTGCTCTGGCCCACTTCTTCCAACCGGGCCAGGGACGGCCACACGAACCGCGCCCGGGCACAGTACAGAGCGATTGCACTAGTCAAACGCACTTGGGCACGGTTTGGATCGCCTAGTGTGAGTGCACCCTTAGACTTAATAGGCTATTTATTGTTAAACTTTTTACATTTTAATCTGGACTACAACATGTAACTGTATTATTTAATGGACCCAAGCAAACATGTACTTACAGTTGTATTTTTTTAAACAAAGTATAATAACTTATGTAAAAAATGTAGCTATTGCTCATTGTTAATGTTAATGTTAATGCATTAACTAAGGATAACTAATGAGACCTTATTGTAAACTGTTAGCTTTTGTTCTTTATAATTCTTTTGCATTTTAATCTGTTTGAAATGTGTTTGCTTTATACATTTTTGTGTATTCCTTTAATGTATTTAAATGTCCAGTTCTTTTTGTTATATTAAAAAAAGTTATTAAAACTATTATGACAACAGTTTTTTTCAACTTTTTTTGATACCGTCCTATGCCTAGTTACATTTATTCAGAGATGCGTATTTTGATATTCATTTGATATTCTGTTATTTCTGTTTTCTTGCTTCTTGTGTTCTAGTACGTTTCTTTCATTGCCTTGGTTTCTGAATGTGTCCTGATTTGTTTCTATAGTAACTGATTATGTTCACCTGTTCCTTGTTTGATTGTATTTATAAT
>NW_015506543.1:0-16018 GCF_001515645.1 Sinocyclocheilus grahami
GTGTATCAAATACTTATTTGCCCCACTGTATATATATATATATTTTTTGTTTTTGTTTTGCAGAGGCTCTTAAGAAGACTGCAACCAGCAAGAAGCTGAGAGGGTACAAGAGACAAGAGGACTGAGGGTGTCTTGAATGCACAAAAGTACTGCAGTATAAGCAGTACTGAAAAATGTATAGTTGCTGCTGCTTCTAACTGTCCCTGGTTTTTTTCTTGTGCAAATGTTCAAAGCTTTCAGTAAACACTGGTTCAAAAACAGGTTCAAATTGTGTGTGTTAACTTTAACAGTAATATTAATTTTAACAATTAGGTATCAGAATATAGCATAATAAGATGGGTAGTTACAATAATATTAAAATTTGAAGAGGTTTCAATCTCACGGTGTGCTCTAATGCTTTAAAAAAAATTGTGTGGTGTTGAAAACAATTTTTTTTTTCAGGTGGGCTTTAAGCATATTGTCTTGTTGGGCCCACCCTAACACCCAGATAGGTTTTGCATATGATCCCTAGTTGGGCCCCACCTAAAACCCAGTGAAATCCTGCATAAAACCCACATGGGTAAGTTGCACGGGGCCAACATGGAACCCGTGGACAAACCCACTTACAACCCATATTTAGATGGGACCCAGATGGGTTTTGCATATCATCCCCAGTTGGGCCCCACCTAAAGCCCAGGGAAATCCTGCATAAAACCCACATGGGTAAGTTGCACGGGGCCAACATGGAACCCGTGGACAAACCCACTTATAACCCATATTTAGATGGGACCCAGATGGGTTTTGCATATCATCCCCAGTTGGGCCCCACCTAAAGCCCAGGGAAATCCTGCATAAAACCTACATGGGTATGTTGCACGGGGCCAACATGGAACCCGTGGACAAACCCACTTACAACCCATATTTCAGCCCATGTAGTAACCTTGTAGTACCCACATAAAAAATAAAGCTGGGGCCAAGATGGGTCTTGCGCATGTTGCCCAGTTGGGGCCCACCTGTTGTCAAGTACAATCCCACATGAAATCCATGTGGGCAATTGACATTGGGCCATTATGGAACCCGCGGACAATCCCATTTTGGGCCCACTTTTCCAGCCCATGTCAAACCCACATGGGCCCCACACACAAATGTTGGCTGGGGTGCACCTGCAGGTGCCACTGGTTGGAGATACCTGGGGCCTCATTTATAACCGTTGCGTACCCACAAAACCTGCCCTGAAAGAGGCATGCGCCATACGCAAAAGGTGGGATTTATAAAACGCAAACGTGACAGGAAAATTTGCGCACCTGCATGCAAATTCTGACCCATGCATACGGACTTTTTTGTTTTCCTGGAGAAAGAAAAGTAATGAAGTAGCCTAAACAACGATTTTAAACTGTTTTCATTTCATCAAGTACATTTGCATTAAATAAGCCACTCTCAGTAATGAAGATAAGCACTGAAATTACTGAAAAGTTAAACCAAAATGATATGAATTTAGACATAGCCTATTTGTAGTGGATGCGCTTGATTACTTTTCCTGTGGTATGTTGTTTTAATGACAGCGAGGAGTGCTATAGGTGCACAATTTATATTTGAAGTAAAAGGCATATCTCATGTTATGAGAAAATATTTTTAGCGAGAACAGTGATCAATGATGCGCACTTACTTCGATATTGTGGCGGACTGCTGGATTCGGTGGAACGGTCTATTGTCCGGTTTGAATAGGACCAACGATAATAGCTTAATGTACGGAAGCTGCACGGAAGTGTTGATGTCGTGTGAAGGCATCTCTACAACATTATGAAAAATACCACTGTATTTGGAGGATACAACTTGAAGAAAACGGTAAGATGTGCATGTTTCCTTTTTAAAATAATTTGTCAATGACGCGCAGAGTCAGATAAGTGGACAAACCCACTTACAACCCATATTTAGATGGGACCCAGATGGGTTTTGCATATCATCCCCAGTTGGGCCCCACCTAAAGCCCAGGGAAATCCTGCATAAAACCTACATGGGTATGTTGCACGGGGCCAACATGGAACCCGTGGACAAACCCACTTACAACCCATATTTCAGCCCATGTAGTAACCTTGTAGTACCCACATAAAAAATAAAGCTGGGGCCAAGATGGGTCTTGCGCATGTTGCCCAGTTGGGGCCCACCTGTTGTCAAGTACAATCCCACATGAAATCCATGTGGGCAATTGACATTGGGCCATTATGGAACCCGCGGACAATCCCATTTTGGGCCCACTTTTCCAGCCCATGTCAAACCCACATGGGCCCCACACACAAATGTTGGCTGGGGTGCACCTGCAGGCGCCACTGGTTGGAGATACCTGGGGCCTCATTTATAACCGTTGCGTACCCACAAAACCTGCCCTGAAAGAGGCATACGCCATACGCAAAAGGTGGGATTTATAAAACGCAAACGTGACAGGAAAATTTGCGCACCTGCATGCAAATTCTGACCCATGCATACAGACTTTTTTGTTTTCCTGGAGAAAGAAAAGTAATGAAGTAGCCTAAACAACGATTTTAAACTGTTTTCATTTCATCAAGTACATTTGCATTAAATAAGCCACTCTCAGTAATGAAGATAAGCACTGAAATTACTGAAAATTTAAACCAAAATGATATGAATTTAGACATAGCCTATTTGTAGTGGATGCGCTTGATTACTTTTCCTGTGGTATGTTGTTTTAATGACAGCGAGGAGTGCTATAGGTGCACAATTTATATTTGAAGTAAAAGGCATATCTCATGTTATGAGAAAATATTTTTAGCGAGAACAGTGATCAATGATGCGCACTTACTTCGATATTGTGGCGGACTGCTGGATTCGGTGGAACGGTCTATTGTCCGGTTTGAATAGGACCAACGATAATAGCTTAATGTACGGAAGCTGCACGGAAGTGTTGATGTCGTGTGAAGGCATCTCTACAACATTATGAAAAATACCACTGTATTTGGAGGATACAACTTGAAGAAAACGGTAAGATGTGCATGTTTCCTTTTTAAAATAATTTGTCAATGACGCGCAGAGTCAGATAATTGTATTTACACTGCAATAAATATAGGCCTATATTTTTTCCACTAAAAATAGCTAAAAGATGTTCACCTTATCAACAAAACTGCATTAATTTAATTTAATTTGAATTTTTAAAACAATTGAAATATTACTGGGCCAGTGGAAATGAATGAGTTCAACTCTATTCTAAATTATTTTTCTGAGAACTATTTTAAACAAGTTTATGGATATTTTCATATATTTATTCTAAAACATAAGGATACCGGATGATTTTTAGCAATAAAAATTAATGTGTATGGCACAAATGGCATTTATAGTCCGCATCTCATATTTCCTTAATATCTTGTACCTTTGACGGTGTTAAACATGGTGTCACGGGGATAGGAATATGCATAGAAATGATATGCAGATGAGGTTATGCATAGTAAAACTAGGCGTTGTAAGCTCCATATATGGTGATTTCGGGGAGGAGTTGGGGTGGAGATGCACGTATGCACAATCTTCCCTTGACTGGGATTTATAAAGGGATTTTTGCGCAGGTTCTGGCGTACGCATGGTTTTATAAATCTGAAAACATTTGAGCCTAAGCAAAATCTAGTTGTGCCTTCGTACACTTTTAGAATGAAATCTACAGAGAGTTTTAAAAATGAGACCACAGGGGCCTCATTTATAAAATGTGCGTACGCACAGATTGATCTTTGATCTTCGTCTTTGACGTGGAAAAGTACTTACCGCCACGCCAGGGTCTGAGCAGGCGTACGCACAGTTCCTTGTGGCAAAGTTGGAGTACTGCAGCTATTTGAACATCTAAGCTGCAATAATAATTAAAAGCGGTGTACGTGCAAGCACCGAATTCATCATAAACAACAAAGATGCAGTGTAAGAGATTAATTGTCCAGTGTAGTCACATTTTTGTATTAAGTTTTTGTATTAAGTTTTTGCGAGATTCAGTAAAGTATTTTTTTCTTTGTGCTCCTCATTCTCAAGCATAGAAATTCGGATATTGGCGTGTGCTCTTTTATATGGTAATGATATTAATTAGGGGGCGTTTACAAGGCGGAGATCTGACACCAGTCAGCTGCGTACAATTTCAAGATCATTTGCGATTTATAAATGTCATCTGGAAGAGAGGCTTATGCACATGTTTTTGTGCGCACGTTCGTTTTCTCTGAATCGCACTTACGCACTTTTGAGAAATGATCTTAGAACAAATTTAGGGTGGTTTTTACACAACATTTTATAAATGAGGCCCCAGGTATGTCCACCTTATTTTTCAACGCGGAAGTTAGCAGCCGTTTTTTTGTGAATGTGCAAGACTTCCGGTTCATTAGGTGCTGTAGGGAAATAGTGAGAAGAATAACAAAATGCAGTAAACGGTAAAACTGTTTGCACTACAAACCACTGTGTTTATATTTAAGATAATACATTAAAATAATATGGTAAGACACACCAGTTTGCAATATCATGCAGCAAAATGAGCTGTTTGTACAGCTAAAAATAGCTGGAAGTGGATGAGACCTGAAGACTGGCACATCAAATTTACAAATGGCCTCACCCGCTCTTATGGGAAAAATAAGATGGACAAATTTTGGAACATATACACTGCCATTCAAAAAGTTTGAGATTAGTTTTTCCTTTTCTTTTTAGGTCTTTTATGCTCATCAAGGCTGCATTTATTATGATCAAAAATACAGAAAAAAAACTAAACAAACAAACAAACAAAAGATATTATTACAATTTAAAATAATGTTTTTTTAAAATACTTTAAAATATAAATGATTTCTCTCATGCAAAGCAGAGTTTTCATCAGCCATTACTCCAGTCTTCAGTGTCACATGATCCTTCAGAAATTATTCTAATATGGTGATTTATTATAAATTTTTGGAAACAGTTGTGCCACTTAATGTTTTATTATTTTATTTAATTTATTTAATTTTTTTGGGGAACCTGTGATACTCTTTTTCAGGATACTTTAATGAATAAAAAGTTAAAAGAATGGCATTTATATAAAAAAAATAAAAAATTTCTAACATTGTAAGTCTTTACCATCACTTTTTTTTATCAATTTAACACATCCCTGGGGAATAAAAGTATTAGTTTCTTTCAAAAAAAGAAAGAGAAAAATTTACTGACCCCAAACTTTTGAACGGTAGTGTATATTGTTAACTTTTTATTAGCAGCTATAAGAGGCTAATACCCACTTGTTTAAAAATTGCTTATGTCTAAATGGTTCTGTATTGCTCTGTTTTACCTGATTGTTTGTTTTTAATTGTCACTCTTATATAGATTTTCTTATTTTTCTTTTTTACATATGGATGTAAAGCACTTTGTGACACTTGTTCTAGAATGGTGCTATAGAAATAAAGCCACTTACTATTTACAAGCACATAGGAATGTGTATTGCAAATCCTAACTCAACAGATGAAACTTTAAGAAAAGTCATTTGCAAAACAGTCAAAACAGAAAATTACTCAAAAAAATAGATTTTTAAAATTTTTTTATTTTTATTTAAACATTTTTTTTACAGTAGCCTACCAGTAACAGCAGGTTTCTATTTACAACATGTTTTGCAGCATTGATTATTATAGCCAATCACAGGCATCTCTTTTTAAAATAGACACAATGTAAATAACAGATTCATTGTGTAGTGTGTAGTAAGTCATTGACAGGACTTTTCGCGTGAGTAAAGTCGTTTACAGTTACACTATAAAGGGTGCATCATTGTTCACTTTCTCTACATAATCCATTCACAATTTGAATAAAAGTCGAACATCCATGTATAGCCTACTGTTTCAAACACAAGTGTAAAAAAGTATGTGAGTGAATCCACTAAAGTGTTCCCTGAGTCATTGCTATGATTGACAGTGATACTTGTAGCAATAGATGGAACAAAACGTTTGACAAGCCAATGTCAAATTTACAGTAACAGTTTTCACCCATGGAATACGCAAAAAAGGGGCAGAGGCCTGGATGAGCTGTGCTTGAGACCATAGAATGTAAAAAAATAAAAAACACATACCACTCTGAAATGTCCTGTAAAATTGGCATGATCTGTCTATCTATCTATCTATCTATCTATCTTTATTATTTCTATGACACTTTGTGACTTCATGCACTTGCTGTACTTGATACTTCAGTACAGTAAAAGTACCAAAATGAGTCATTATATATAGTCATTTTATAGTCATTTTATAATAAATCCAAAAGCAAGACAGATTGTGTCTGTCAAAGCAACTTTAAAGCATTAAATAGGAAAATAGTGTGTCAATAATGTAAAATGACAATAGTAAACACTCAATTTTCAGTTAAAGGCAGTTCATCATTGAATTCAGTGATGTCATCATCCAGCTCAGTTCAGTTGAAATAGTATCTGTGCAATCAAGTCGACGATATCGCTGGAAATTAAGTGTCCCCAACTAAGCAAGCCAGAGGCGACAGCGGCAAGGAACCAAAACTCCATCGGTGACAGAATGGAGAAAGAACCTTGGGAGAAACCAGGCTCAGACGCGCCAGTTCTCCTCTGCCAGTTCTTGTCATGAGTCCGGGCCCTGCGTTTCTCGCTCTCACCACCCGCCAGTCCGCCATCTCCCATCCACTCCATTCCCCAAACTCCACACACCTGTGAATTATTACACCCTCAGCTGTTCCTCATTGTCATGGACTATTTATACACCACACTCCCACAACTCTGCCTGGCTGAATTGTAATTATTTGTTTGAAGGTTTAGTTGATGCAAGGACTTGTGCCGTATTTGTATCCCTATCCTGTCATTCGGTTTGTAACCTGTTTTGTTTCTTTTGTCTGCCTTTCTGTTTATTACATCTCTTTTCACCTGCATTTGGACCCAGACCCTGTTTTTCCACGGTGCTCCCTTACTGCTCCGTGACAGAACTCAGTCAGCAAACATGGGTCCTGCAGGGAAACTCTTCAACATCCGCCAGGGAGATCAGAGTATTGAAGAGTATGCCAGGGACTTCTTTGAAGTGGCTCATCGGTCGATGATGGAGAATACCTGCCTCATGGTCGTCTTCTGGGGAGGCCTGGCCGAGCCCTTCAAGTCCCTGATGCCATACTGGGTCCCCGAGGAGTCGCTGGAGGACTAAATTAACCCGGCTCAGCCTTCAGGGTGGAGTAAGCTGAGGAGCCTGCTCCCGAAGCTGCAATCCAAGGGGCATCAGAGGCCTTGTCTGCCGCACCCAGTACCTCACGCCCGTTCCCGGAGCGTCACGGCTGATACGCAGTGTGCAGGAACCCCCGCTGATGTCGGTGCGAGCGGCTTGGTCCACTCACAAAACTCCAGAAGCGGCGGTGTCTGCTCACAGTTCCCCCGAGACGGCGATGTCCACTCACAAAGCTTCAGTTGCGGCGGTGTCCGCTCACATATCTCTCGAGGCGGTGGTGTCTGCTCACAGTTCCCCAGTGGTGGCGGTGTCCGCTCACAAAGCTCCAGAAGCGGCGGTGTTCGCTCACAGCTCCCCGAGGCGGCGGTGTCCGCTCACAAAGCTCCAGTAGCGGCGGTGTCCACTCACATATCTCTCGAGGCGGCGGTGTTTGCTCACAGTTCCCCCGAGGCGGCCGGTGTCCACTCACAAAGCTCCAGAAGCGGCGTTGTCTGCTCACATTTCTCTCGAGGCAGCAGTGTCCGCTCACAGTTCCCCCGAGGCGGCGGTGTCCACTCACAGTTCCCCCGTGGTGGCGGTGTCCACTCACAATGCTCCCGTGGTGGCGGTGCCCACTGATGTTCCCTCCGAGGCGGCGGAGCTCGTTTCAGGTCTTCCCGAAGCAGTGGAGCCCACTGATGTTCCCTCCGAGGCGGCGGGGCTTGCTTCTGGCCTTCCCGAAGCGGCGGAGCCCGCTGATCCCTCCCCCTACTCTGCCCCCGCTCTACCGTCTCCCTGTTCGGGTGCTTGGGAACATCTGTAAGCCGTTCCTTAGTGAGGTGGTTCTGTCATGAGTCCGGGCCCTGTGTTACTCCCTTTCACCACCAGAGGTCGCCATCTCCCGTCCTCCCGAACTCCATTCCCCAAACTCCACACACCTGTCACTTATTACACCATCAGCTGTTCCTCATTGTCATGGACTATTTATACACCACACTCCCACCACTCTGCCTGGCTGAATTGTAATTGTAATTATTTGTTTGAAGGTTTAGTTGATGCAAGTTCTTGTGCCGTATTTGTATCCTGTTTTTTAAATCTCTTTTCACCTGCATTTGGACCCAGACCCTGTTTTTCCTTGGTTCTCCCTTACCGCTCCGTGACAGTTCTCATGGTCCACTAAACCATGGCACATTTCTTTGCATGGCATCTTCATGAATGAAAATGAGAAATGTAGATCTTCTTTAAAGTGAATTTTACTACACAACTGTAGAGTTAAAACAAATAATAAAGGGTTTATAAAATATTATATGTTTAAAAATTTGCACCTTATGCTGGGTACACCACAAGATAATCGATCTGATTTTGGGCCGATTTCTTCTCTTCCGACAATCCTAGGTAATGTCCCGGTGTTTCTAAAGATGATCTTATCAGATTTTCCTGTGGTGTGAGGTGTGTTAAGAGGGACTGAATCTGCTCGGAAGAACGTCAGAGGCGCCCCGATTGCGAATCGTAAATATGCAACATGTTGAATATTTACAATCAGAAATCCTGATGTGTGGGGGGGAACCCCGAAAACACGACACACTATAGGAGCAAAACGGTTAAATCTAGAATTTTTTTGTCCTCATGTTTGTGGTCTCTCACATCTTGAAGATCTTTTAAGATTTTAAAAATCTTTTAGTGTGTACCCAGCATTAGACAAACAGCCCTCTAATATACTAATATAGCACTTGCATAATATTGCTCTTTTGTTGGTTTTTATTGCTTCTATTGTCCTCATTTGTTAGTCGCCTTGGATAAAAGCGTTTGCTAAATAACAAAATTTAAATTGAATGTAAATGTAAATAACAAAACTAAATTTAAAATTTAAAACAAGCCCCAAATCAAATAAATAAGTAACACAAATAAAATAAATCTCTTCATATAAACAAACTAAGGCTTTGTCTGTGCTCTTTCCATTTAAAATTAGAGGCAACCACTGCATTTTAATCATGATCCAAACAAAGATGCTGCATACATGCAACATGAGCAGTTTTTAATCTAAATTACATTGTATAATTTCTAAATTTGAAGCAAAAACAGAATGGTTTGACTTCAGTTTGTGAAACTATGCATAAAAAATATCTGCATGAAACAGAAACAGCAGAGCTGAATGAGATGCAGATTCACTCTCCGCCAGCAGCGGGCGCTTAAAGCGTTTTCTTGGTTTTCGCTGTAAACAAAGCAACGCTGCACTTATGAACTTTAATATGCAGGGCTCCAGACTGCGACCATGTTTTCTGCCTGTGCGACTAAATTTTGTGTGTGGTCGCTCTGGTGCGACCACCACGTTGGTCAACTCACTCATAAGCGCTTCATTTTCTGTTGCATATGAGAAACATCAAAGGGCAAACGAAACTGAAAGCATAACGAAACAGCGCTTAGAAAGTATACCTACTCAGCTACAGCAAAAACTACGTGCATATTGAGGAAACGATGGATGGTTTTCAAGCGAAAGTCAAGTAAAACTACATACGTATGTTCATGTTTATATTTTTATTTATGTATATGTATATGTATATGTTAATATTAATACAGAACAAAATATTTTTTTTTTTGAGCAACTGGGATGGTGCCCCCCTGGGAGTTGGTGCCCTACGCAAACTGCGTACTCTGCGTATAGGGAGAGGCGGTACTGTCTGTTCAGTTTGAGATCAGTGTCGGGTCAGTGTCGAGTTGTGTTGGACTAGTTCTCTTTGTGGATTCTGCCTTGCGGATTATTCACCATTGTGCGTTTGTTACCCAACAAACGCATGACAGAAGACCCGACCTTGATAAAGTTAAAATTAAGTGGCTTTTATTTTTGATTTGTCAGTGTTTTTTGTTTGTTTTTCCTGTCATGAATCATTTTGCTGCCTTCACCCTGCTCTGCCTTTAGCAAGGAGATCGCTCCCTCGAGGAACACCTTGAGGAATTCCTCCATCTCATTTAACAGACTACGATCCCACAGTTGTCCGTGGCGGGTCCTCGAGGGAGCTTCGCCGACTATGTGGAGTGGGATTTTTGGTTGGATTTTGAGTATTTCTTCATCATCCTCAGCCCTCAGCCACTCCGGCTGTCCAGTCGTCTTCATCTCCCATCAGTCCCTCAATGTCACCTCCTCTCAGTGGTGGGGCTCCATCTCGGGCCAGCCGGGAGTCGAAGTCTCCTGGACCTGAGGAGCCTGTGGCTCCGCCCCACCTCGTCCCGCCCTCCTGACTCCTGCACCTGCGCTCCTCCCACTCTCGATTCCAGCATGGACCATTGGCCATTCAGCCTCGCGGGGCTCCCTCGGTCAATCGGCCCCACCTGGGTCGGACGTTGCCACGCCTTCGCTGTGGA
The DNA here is from genome assembly GCF_001515645.1 of Sinocyclocheilus grahami. Taxonomy (NCBI): domain Eukaryota; kingdom Metazoa; phylum Chordata; class Actinopteri; order Cypriniformes; family Cyprinidae; genus Sinocyclocheilus; species Sinocyclocheilus grahami. The sequence continues at coordinate 10,473 of NW_015506543.1, forward strand.
CTTGCGGGCAATCTGCTACTCTCCGACCCTCCACCCCTTCGGCTCTGGCAAGCTCCGCCTACTTCCTCAGTCACTCTAGCTCACCCTCTGGCCTCTTGATCCTCACCTACATCTCGGGCAATCGTCACTACGGCTCCGTCACGGGCGCCTGAATCCTCGAAAATGCTCCACCTCCTCGGCTCTCTGTCTGCACCGTGGGCTCCACCTCCAACACCGCTGTCACCTCCAGTCACCCCAATGGTGGCGTGTGTTCCTGTCACGCCTTGGCTCCTCCCTCCATTGATGCCACCATGGAGCGCCGTCCTGGCTGTGGCCTGGGCACCTGCCATCATGGCCCTGCTTAAGGCTCCTCCCTGGCTCTTACCTCCATTGTCACCACCCTGGACTCTGTTTGTCATCCATCCTCCTCCTGAACCTCCACCAGTTTTCTCCGCCCGCCACCTGCCCTTCACAATCCCTTTTCGCCATCCCTCCGCCATCTCCTGACCCTTCTTTTTCTGTGGCGCGAGGTCGCACCTTCTGGTAGGGGGATCTGTCACACCCTCATTGACTCTTTTTATGTTTTGCACTGTTTCCCGCTCATTTTTAGTTGTCATGGTTATTCACTTGATTTCATCATTATGTTCAGGTGTGTGTCTAATTATCGTCACTATTTAAGTTCTGTTCAGTTTGAGTTCAGTGTTGGGTCTTAAGTTAATGTAGAGTTGTGTTGGACTGGTTCTCTTTGTGGATTCTGCCTTGTGGATTATTAAAGCTTTTTTATATTTTCTAGGAAATAGTCTGTTGTTGTTTTAGTGAAGGACAAATTTCAAACTTGTGCATGCTTTTAGAATAATTGAAAAAATTATGGCTTGGGCGTGTTTAATTCTCTTCATTCATTAGGACTAGACTTTTTTCTTCTTCTTCTTGAAAACTGAACTTGAAAAATTACTGTTTGTTATTGTCCTCTTTCATTATTGACAAACTTGCATTTTTTCCTGTTTACCACTGTAAAGCTGCTTTGACACAATCTGTACTGTATAAAGCACTTCACAAATAAAGGTGACTTGACTTCTTTGTAAATGCCTTAATCAACAGTGGGGGGGTGGGTGACATTAGTATTACATTGCAATCACAGAGTACTGAAAATAGTATGTATTTTATTTAGGGCTGCCCTCGACTAAATATTTTTATGGTAGACTAGTAATCGTTAATTTTAAGCTTTAGTCGACTATTAGTAGCACGTTTATTAATAAACCAAATACATTATAATAACGAGCCTTTAATTGCATAAAGTGCTCAAGCGCAGGCAAAAAAAAAAGCTTGCCACAGCTTACCAGCAGAAATAATAATTATGAATGTGTCTGGGAAAAACAGAAAAGAGACTGCATTAACGTTTTAAAAATGTATTGATAAACTAGCCTAGTGCTTTCTTTGTTTTCGGCAGTTAAACTCTGCGGACCCGGATACGGGTCCAAAATCGCATTAAAAATGTTTATGCTTCATTTACATAGCCTTCCTTATATGGTATCAGCCCATATATGGTTCATTTGAAAGCTTGGAGTGTCTTCTTTACAAAGAATACCATACCTTTTGGTTTTTATATTCATAAAGCAGTAAAATTAAGCTTAGAAATGTATTCGTCTCACACACGAATTTCCGCCTAACCATTGCGAATAATTTTTACGAAGAATGTGTATTTTATATATTTTTCACAAAAAAGTCAAGTCATATATCACAAGAAAGCTCTCATTCTCAGGAATATTTCATTGTGTGATAATCACAGATCGAATGATCTTCAATATAATCTCGATGTAAAATTTTGTCACCTCTGAGTGAATTTACATTTATACTCATAGCACTGTTTCAGTCAGCCGCAAACAGCCACAAATATCTATATACTCTATTTTATCTTTTAGATTAGGATCTCTTCATTCAAACAAGACCATTGTCACGTTTCTGCGTGCTTCCATCGGTGAGATATATAGCGTTTTGTCCAGATTGCGCAATAGACGTGCTTCTGCCAAAGACACGCTCTGCATATCAAAAGCGCTCTCAGCCAGCGCGTCTGATTTTATAGAAATCTGTGTTCGGTTGTGGACTGCAATTGGTCAGATTACATGTCTCTCAACTCAGCGGCCATTTCAGCGCCGTGAAATTTGACACCTCTGCGTCACTAGAGGGGGGAGAGGGGGGTCTTCACATCCGGATATTTACCGCTGGGTGTTTTGGAATCTGTAGTTTTTGGAATGTTTTGAAGGCGATTTTCCCTCACGGAAAGGGTCCTGCACATGCGGCTCGGATAATATCAATCTATGATAATCATATTACAAGTTATATATGATGAAGAACATTCAGCGGTACCGTGGAGAGGAATGAACGCGCGTCTGGTAAGGCTTTATGAGCGTGTTTGCGCCGTTTTTTGATATTTGAATCTTTGTTTTGAAAAGTAAAAGCACAGCTAGCAATCTGATACACTGTTTATTGACAGAAAAGTACAGTACATTATGCATTTCAGTAAATATACAGTAAATATACATGGATTATTACAGTGCTGTGTGGATGAACTGATATGTGTTTGTTTCACACTCTGAATGTTAGAGATAGCTGCCGGCTAGCGAATTAGCTCTGCTCTGTTCCAGGGATGCAACTATGTTGTCAGGGAGATGCTCTGGATACAGGAATGAGTCAACTGATGAGGTGAGAGGATGCTGTGAATCAGTATCCCAATACAGAATGCACATAAATGGAATTATATAAAGCTGGAGGATATGGATTCTATTTTAGATTGTGATAGACCAGATATATTTTATAATGTAGACAGTCTTGTGCATCCTGAAAGAGTTAAACTGATTGTAGAATACACAATATGTGAAATTTGGTCCAATTCGCTTGTGCCATTTTGTATATTACTACTTAGAAAAACATAAAAATGAAACATAATTCAATCAATAATCAATTAAAGTGCTTATGGCACAGAGTAAAATAGGATTGTGGGGTTAATGTGTTTTTATAAAGCTTGTTTTTGCAAAGGAAACTCACAATGACACATTTAGATGCAGAAATAGACAATTTGACTTGCTTCACTTATAATGTAATAACTCCTGTTTAGACGCTGTTATTTAAAGATTCTTTTTTCTGGTACGTTTTGGCATCTAGTGGCATCAAACAAAGTAAATTGCAGAGAGCTGGACCTAATAGAACCTGAATTACAGAATTTCAAAAAAATAATTTGTTTTAAAACTCCAAAAGCACCTATGTTGTTTTGTGTTTATTGTAATATTTGAAAAATATGTAATGTTATTTATAAAGAATTACACTCATATTTTGTAGTTAAAAAGGTTTTCTTTACAATGAAACCATTTTTTTTTTCATTTCCTCCATTGTATGTGTGTAGAGTAAACATTTGAATTTGAGTATGTCAAATTTAGGCGAAAACACCAAAAACCGCCCTGAGCGTATTAAGAGATGAAGTCGGCAACACTGACTCATCATCTCCACAGTGATGCACCTGTATGCATGTTTCATATGAATTACATAATTTGAGAATATTTGTTTTCTATTTGAATTGGTTCATTAAAAGTAGAGATTTCACTCTTTATAGATATTTTTTATGTCTGTAAAGGAAAGATAGCCTATACACAGAGTTTTGCACTCAAGTTCACAGAGACCAAGACGGCAGAAAGCGCATCCTGTTTGCTTTAATTCTTTTACAGATTCTAAAGATGTATTCCTCCTATCTGTATGAGCAAAAATGAGGGAGTATTTTGAGCAAGTGAGCACACTAGCGCCTCTATCTGTCCTTCAGTGAGCACTATTGTTCAGCTTCCACACTCCACACAGACACTTCAATAGCGCACATTTCTCTAACATTAGATTGAGTGGCCATGTAAAGTTGCAACTACATACATCTTTCAGATGAATAGCCATATTTGAGGTCGATGAATGATAGGCGAGCATTTGGATGTCCTGCCCAATGTACTGTATTACCACAAAAACCAGCCGTTAACGATCTGTCCGTCACAGACTGTGTGACCTCATTACTTCCTGTGGATTTTTTTTCCTGCGATTAAGTGACTAATAAAATTTTGGTCGGCCAAGCCTCTTCTCGCCGACTAACGTTTAGTCGACTATTAGGGGGCAGCCATCATTTTATTTTGTGTTATAGACATCGTATTACATTTTCTTATTATACCTGCCGTGTGTGCTTGTATGTATCTGGAATCTCTGTGTGTAAAGGCACAGTTTGGAGAGGATTGATAGGTAACAGGAAATGAACCCCTCCCCTCTCTCTCTCTCTCTCTCTCTCTCTCCCTCCCTGTCACCTCCCTTCAGCTCCCTCCCTCTCTTTCCCCACGTTCCATATCTGAGGTCATTTCAAATCCAGAAGTTCCAAGCATAGAGAACATCTGTGCTAGAGGGTAGACAAAGACCTGAGCAGCTCGGAAGACAAGCAACGGAAAAGCAAATGGAAGGAGAGAGAGAACAGTGACGGCAGATATATTCATCGAACGATTGTCTGAAGTGAAATCATCCTGCCTGCTCAAGGGAGTGAGGGGCACAGGGTGAGAGGTGGGCGGATGCACACTCTCTACTCTCTTGCCCTGCGTTTTTGTTGCCCCTTCCGCCAACTTCGTCGCTCCTCTCCACCACCACAACCTCTCATTCCACCATCTGTGCCTGCTTCAGGCGCAAGTACCCCGTGGTGTGTCTGTGGCATGGAGAAAGAGAGGGAGGATGAAGAGACGGAGGGGAGGGAGAGACCAGAGCCGCTGACGGATGTGGAGCGGGGCATCATTCAGGACACCTGGGCGCGTGTTTACGAAAGCTGTGAGGATGTGGGCGTCACTATACTGATCAGGTGCAGTAAATTTACTAAAGAATTAACCAATAGGAGTCTTGTTTTTTTTTTTTTTTGGCATAATTTTTTTTTAAATTTTTTACTTTTTGCATTTTTCTGTCAAAATCTTTGTAGTCTTTAATGTGTTTTTGGAAACGTGAGGCCTGCAGTTATCAAAATCTGTATTTTTCAAAAGCATTAAAGACATTCTTCCAGTTTTTTCATCTTATTTTATAATGATGTCTTTTTTTCTGTTATCAGATGTGTTTCTTGTACATTTGAAAATGCAGCATGTGAAGCTGTATGGTGGGCAGAGAAGAATACTTGGCAAGCAGATTAAATGTGCATGATGGTTATTCTAGCATATAGGGAAAAGCCGCTGGCATAAAACACGATACAGTAAACACATACAGGTGGGGAAAAAAAATCATTATTAACACGATTTTACATGAAATACATGATTTGAAAAGAAATATAGATAATGTATTCCTAAAATCTTATTATTATTATTTTTTTTTTTTTCTGTCACAGCTGGCATTCTCAAAATTAGATTGATAATGGACGGATGTTCCACGACATATTTTTCCGCATGCTTTTTCTCATTGTGAAAGCTTCTCCAACACACACCATCGAGCAAATCTATCCTTCTTTAGAGCACCTATTTTTAACACTCACCTAATTGAATATAGCAGTTATAGAAATACATCTGCTACAGTATTTCCTAAAC
>NW_015506543.1:16159-43100 GCF_001515645.1 Sinocyclocheilus grahami
TGTGTGTGTGTGTGTGTGTGTGTGTGTGTGTGTCTTATCTGGGGATTTCAGTAACCAGTGTTGGCACTCTATAATGTCTCTCACTCTCCTTTTGGCCACATAGAAATTGTTTTCCTTGGTACCTTCGGTATGCATCATTCAGCTTTCTCTATGTTAACTTTATAAAAACTGTAGTCTATGAACTGTTCAAACATATGCACCAGATCAGATTTAAATGTTTACATTTTAACAACTATAATACAAGAAACATTTTAGATTACAATGAGAATGTTAACATCCTATTTTAAATTAAATACATTTATAATGACCATTTATGTACATGTAGCTGATTTTATTAATTTAACTCTCAATATTCATACTGTTCTGAGGCTGTACTCCTTCAGTCTCTCAAGACAATTCTTCTTGAAATCACTGAATTGGTGGCTATTTTAAAATTTCATGCATAATTGTGTAACAACATGTAGTTTTCACATACTTTTATTCACAATATTAAATGTACTTATTAATATTATGTACGTTATCATCATTTATGAACCTAAGTAAGGCAAAATACTGTCTTTAATGTGCTGCAGTGTACGGGATTATGTCCCAAAGACAAAACATTTTGTTTCTTGTTACGTGAATAGACTGTTGTTTGAAAATCTTGACATAAGGCCAAAACATTGTCTAACAATAATCTATGAACATCATCTCTGCAAAACAAAGTGATTAAACCATGAAGCATTTGACATATTGTTTAGTACTAGTCCATACCATAAATGACTTTATTTGGATTATTAATCAATAAGATATGTAAAACCTTTCAACACTGGTTAAAAAAAACATTTTATTCCTAATATGGATTATATTAACGAGCCTTTAGATAACCGTCCTTATAAATTAATTCAGATTCAGGAGGGAGAGTTACACAAGCACAAGCATAAGCATAAGATGTTATCCTCCAGCTGCACACTTAAGGGTTGTCAAGTATGCAAAGTGTTGCCTACTGCTCAAGGAGGAAGGCAGCAAAAACACTGGGTTTAACAGCTACAACTTTCTGTATTCTGACATGGTAGCACAGTGCTCATATCTTTCAGGCTAAATGTGCAGCTTGCATGAACCATGTTAAATCTCACTGAACAGTGCAGCATTTGTTATACTCTTGAGCACACTGCTGGGCTCAATGTCTTTCTAAGAGAACGAAGTGACAGCTGCGGAGGTTACGCATGGTCAGCTATGAGCTGTCACACATTTTCATCTCCAGTGATGGGATCCAGGATGCCCTTTAGTGTATTGACCAAAGGATAAAGCTAATAATGTGTCCTGTTTGTCTTAGTGGCATAAATGAGCATCAAGAGAAGTGAATCAAGGTCAACATGAAGTTAGCAGTATATTGTGGGACTCTGAGAAAAGGAATAGGTTAATAGATTTATTCACAGGAAAAACATCAGTTGTCAGCAGAAGGACTCATAATATCCTCATCAGTTAAACCAAGTTAAAATCACATCACATGCACAGTGATGCTATGCAGTGATGTGTGTTTATAGGTTCAAAATCTCCTGCAATCAGCATCAACTTTAAGAGAAAGCTAGAGGCGATGATCTTAAAACTGTAATTAAAACTGGTTACTAGGACAATCATGGGGAATACATACTGTAATTAATAGTGTTAATAACATATCCATCACACCAAGACTATGGTTTTCCCTAAACAGTAAGGAATAACATTAAATGTACACCACTATAATATTTTGTAGGATGTGCATTCATGCTTTCTCAGTACAACAAATAATTTCAAATCATTTACACAAACATAAAGCATTTTGAAGTATTGTTACCAATACCTGTTTCAACAGACTTGATCATTGATACATATTCAGTAGGGCTGGGTAAAAAATATTTTATATTATATCAATTTAATGAAATGATATCCCTGAATCGATTCTTAATGTGTGTGCTTTACTTCAGAGTATGTGAATATTATCTGTACTTTGCCTCTCGTCCTGAAGATGTCGCCATCATTCAAGTTGATCCACTTAAAACAAAACAAAACAAAACAAAACAAAACAAAACAACAACAAAAAAGGATCACGGCGGAAGGTCACGGTAGCCAATTGAAGTCAGCGCCATGTCACTATATCACCAGTGACTGGACTCTCAAACCCGGGCTGTCCACATCAGCCACACAGCAAGGAACATTGCAGCATTGTTGAATGAGGCCTTAACTGAGTGGAATATTACCCAGAAGAACCAGCTCTGGTTACCGACAATGTAGCAAATATGGTCCGTGCGGCAGAGCTAATAAATGCGCGTCACTTCGGTTGGAGCAAATGAAAACACCGAATGTAAGTTGTATCAGTGTAGAATGTGTTTTTTTGTTCATTTTGATTAGAACTTCCAAATGGCATTTTCTTTGTGACAATTTGTTATTAATATATTTTAAATTAGATTTTTTATTGTTTTATCTTTAAGCAGCAAGGAAGTAACGGTGCTTGTGGTAAAGTCACTGTGCCTGTTCAGTAGAACGAAAACTCCCTGGGTCCTCGTGATGATGTAGGAGATGCAGAAGCCCCCACAGTACCCAAGAAGCCAAAGACATCTGCACTGATGGATCTCCTTGGACCAGCTTATAAAGCAGCAGTCCCAGAATCAAAGAACACTGTGACTGAAATGGCAAAAGAGGAAGGGGCAAGGTATAGGGAAGCCATTCCTGACCTACTCTCTGAAAACCCACTAATCTGGTGGAAGTTGCATGCATAAGAGTATCCTCTTTAAGCACAACAAGCAAAGCGGTATCTCTGTGTGCCTGGAACCTGGTAATAAAAAAATGAGTAGGCTTTATTGAAGAACTGTTAGTTTTATGGACAGTTACTATGTTTTGTATACACAATGTCCAGACAAAGGCTTTATGGGCCTGTTTTGAATATGTTTTGAATTTTGAAATTTGTTTTATTTCTTAAACATGTTTCAAGTTGTTAATGAATTTCACTGTTGCACATTTACAATGTTTTTATATTTTTTACAGTAATGTGTTTGTGCTTTCTGTCACGAATTCGGTCCATGGACTTCCGTTTATTCACCACCAGAGGTCACCCTTTCCTTTACATTGACTCTCGCACAACACAAACTGTTGCATAGCAACCCGGACTACATATCCCATCATTCATTGCACGATTTGCACACTGCACTGATTGCACTCATTGCACACAACTGTTTCTTATCACCTCACTCACTATATAACACCCACTCAAACCACCATTCTCTGCTGAGTATTGTTTAGCCTGTACCCCTTTCAGAGTCTCCGTGTTTTCCTTGTTTTGCCTTGCCTGTTTTTGCGGTTTCTGATCTTTGCCTGTTTTGCTGGATTTCTCCCTCTCGTCTCGCCCCTGTGATTCTGTCTGCCGATCGGTGACCTACGCTAGCCCTAGGACTATTCTTGTGTTTTTGCCCGCCATATACCTGTTTGCCATTGTTTGACCCTGCCTGTTATACCATGTCTCTTTAATAAAAGCTTGCAGATGGATCCACACGTCTCACGTCTCGTCAGCCCCGTTACAGAATACTCAGCCCTACAAGGACTCAGCAGCTTTTCTGAGGAACATTGGCCAGGTATGGACACAGCAGGGATTTTGTTAGCCCTTAAACAGGGTCCACGATCCTTGGAGGACCATATCCGAGAGTTTTTAGCCATCGCTCACTATTCTGAGTTACCAGACTGTTTATTGATAGAGTTTTTCTGCGATGGCATAAATCAACCTCTTAGGGCTAAGCTTAGACGCGAGGGTCCACATTCATCACTCGCTCAGTTCATGGATTATGCTTTGTTGACTGTCGGATCTTTGTTTACTGTGGGTGTTGCTGAGGAAGAACGCGACACAATGTCTGTGACTGAAGTGGTGGCTGTACCAGAGCACGCTCACAAAATGGCAGCGTCAGCGGAGCCTGATCGCAAAATGGTGGCCACACTAGAGCACGCTCACAAGATGGCGGCGACAGCGGAGCACACTCACAAGATGGTGGACACAACAGCATCTAGTCAAGTCACGGTTGATCATCATGAGTCAGGTCAAGTAACAGTTTATTATCATGAGTCTAGTCAAGTCACAGCTGATCTTCATGAGTCAAGTCACAGTTGATCGTCATGAGTCCAGTCAAGTCTCAGCTGAGCTGCCAGAGCCTCGTTACGTCACAGCTGATCTTCTAGAGTCTCGCCATGTCTCAGCTGTTCGTCCAGAGTCTCGTCACGTCTCAACTGTTCGTCCAGAGTCACGTCACACCTCAGTTATTCATCCAGAATCACGTTGCATCACAGCTGATCATCCAGAGTCATGTCCTGTCTGTCACACCCAGATTCTCTGCCTGTCCTGAACTCTCTGCCTGTCCTGTTCCGGCCAAGGAGGCCGCCTATGAACTCTCTTCCTGTCCTGTTCCGGCCAAGGAGGCCGCCTATGAACTCTCTGTCTGTCCTGTTCCGGCCAAGGAGGAGTGTTTTTGCCCGCCATATACCTGTTTGCCATTGTTCGACCCTGCTGTTATACCACGTCTCTTTAATAAAAGCTTGCAGATGGATCCACACGTCTCACGTCTCGTCAGCCCCGTTACACTTACCCTGTGTGCATTGTATGTGCATGATTTATTTTTACAGTGTTTGCTTACTGTACTCAAAGTAAAAAGTAATTCATAATTCAACAATTTTGTGGGTTCTATTTGTAATATGAATGTGTATTTCATTAATATAGCTGCATAGGAGGGTTTCAGTTACCAGCATATATATTTAAATATGGATTCCATAATTCGTAATCCTCATTAAGGACTAGAGAGCTAGCTACTGTTCCATGACTCTATTTGTTGGGCAGCACCACTCACAACTCAATTCCCGTTTAGACCACCAACATCTCGCAACAAAATGAATCAGTCTTATTCATTTTCACACAATGGACACTAAACAATCTAAGAAACTGTTTTTACTGAAGATAGAACTGAAATATACATTCAGAGGATAAGTTATAGGACCATACCTCAGTGATTGAAATAAGTATGCTGTTACTGAGATTCCACAAGAACATCCCCGTTGCCTAGTTTCAGTGTCTTAAAATAACTTTCTATGTAAACAGTAGTTTTATGCTAAATGAAGACCTCTACTGGCTAAACGTTTTCTAAAAGTTATCAATCGTTGCAAATATGAACATTCCGTACTAATGTTTTTGTATGTTGCACCTAAATATCTAGTTTTGTGAAGTTTAAGCAAGTAGCATGAAGCAAGTTTAAAAATTCATTTGTGGTTTAACAGGATACTGTCAGACACAAAGCTGACAATTTTAACGCCTACTGTGGAACTGAAAACAGAAACAGAGCAGCAGTCATTTATGTCAGATTTGCACTCTGATTATTAGGGTTTGTTCATTATCAGTGCTGAGGCTCTTAAACCAGCAGAGCTGAAGCTCTGGTTGTGTTTGAACTCTCTGCTCTCTCAGTCTGTGCACCTGCCTCTCATTTTCCCTGCTGTGACTTAATGGCATCCTTCTCATCAGAGCTACTTCAGCTCTGCACTGCAGTCATACACCACACTGCCTTTCATTGCCTAAAATCTCTCTCTCTCTCTCTTAATTACTTCTTCCTAGTCTTCCAGTTTATCATTTTTCATAATTTGCGTTTATTGGCTTGTGTCTATGTAATTTATGCAGCTTGTGCTCTCTGGATTTCAAAGGCATAAATATTCTATTTCTACTCAGCTGCGAAGGTTACCCATGGGCAAAATGTTAACGAAGAGTGATGGGTTTGGTTATCATGGGCCTTAGAACATTTTTTGTGTCTTGCTGAGGGTAGTATGAATTTAAACATTCTATCACTACTACAAATACTAACAATGTATATTTATAATGTTCTACATATAATTAAAACACAAATGTAATACATAAAATAATTGTATTCCTTTAATATTTAAAGTTATTTGCCAGCTCACTGCACTGATTCACCAAATGTTTTCTGGAAATAACCCTTTGATTGTCACTACTCACACTCAGCTAACTTAGTTTGAATTTAACACTATCTATCCAGATTATTATGCGATGAACATAGACCATTATGCTGGGCCACAGATTCGGTGGATCTTCCAGGAAAATGGGGTCCCTGGCACCAGTGACTTCAGTAAGATCCTGTGGACTTCTTCCACATGTTAAGTCATCAGCTGGGTTACTTGTGGAAGGTATGTCTAGGTTTGTAGTAATTCCATGGGCAAGTGTGGATCATCCTAGTCCCCTTTCTTGTCCCATACTACAGTCACGGTCAAAAGTTTTGGCAGTGACAAATTTAGTGTTTTGCAAAGTTTGCTGCTTCAGTATTTGTAGATTATTTTTCCACATGTTTCTATGGTATACTGAAAAACAATGATAAGCATATCAAAAGCTTTAAAGACTTTTATTGGCAAAAAAATATGAGTCAATATTTAAAGTGTTGACCCTTGTTCTTCATAACCTCTGCAATACACTCTGGCATGCTGGATACTAGCTTTTGGGCCAAATCCTGACTGATGGCGATCCATTCTTGCCTTATTAGTTCTCGGAGTTGATCACAATTTGTGGGCTTCTGCTTGTCCACTCACCTTTTGAGGACTGACCACAGGTTCTCTATGGGATTGAGATCCGGGGAGTTGCCTGGCCACAGATCCAAAATTTCAATGTAATGATTTTTGAGCCACTTCTTTATCACTCTTGCTTTGTGACATGGTGCTCCATCATGCTGGAAAATGCACGGATCATCACCAAATTGCTCATGGATCGCTGGAAGAAGTCGCTCTTGCAGGACGTTTTGATACCATTCTTTATTCATGGCAGTGTTTTGGGGTAGAATTATGAGAGAGCCCACTCCCTTGGCTGAGAAGCAACCCCACACATGGATGGTGTCAGGATTCTTCACTGTTGGCACAACACAGGACTCATGGTAGCATTCACCTTTTCTTCTCCGAACAATCGATTTTCCAGATGTCCCAAACAGTCGGAAGGGAGCTTCATCAGAGAAAATAACTTTGCACCAGTCTTCTGCTGTGTGGCTTCTTTGCTCACCTTCTTGTTGCCAGGCCGGTGTCCACAAGTCTTGGCCTCACTGTGCGTGCAGATGCTCTCACACCAACCTGCTGCCACTCCTGAGCAAGCTCTGCACTGGTGGTGACATGATTCCGTAGCTGACTCCTCAGGGGGAGACGGTCCTGGCACTTGCTGGACACTCTGGGACGTCCTGAAGACTTCTTTACTGCAGTCAAACCTCTCTCCTTGAAGTTCTTGGTCCGGTAAATGGTACTTTCAGGTGCAATATTCTTTGTAGCAATTTCCTTGCATGTGAGGCCATTTTGATGCAAAGCGATGATGGCTGCTCATGTTTCTTTGGAGGTAACCATTGCTAACAAGAACACAATGACTGGAAGCGCTTCTTCCCTCCTTTTATAGCAATCAGTCTGCTCTTACAATCTTATTTGTATGATAGTGATTTCATCTGACTAGTACTCATTCACACTTTCACATGTGCTGCTGATATGATTAGTCAATTCATGTTAGCTGGTCTGGTAACACTTTAGAATAGGGAACACTTATTCACTATTAACTACGAATCTTCCCTCAATAAATTCCTAATTTGCTGCTTATTAATTGTTAGTAAGGTTTAGGTATTGAGTATGATTAGGGATGTGGAATAAGGTAATGTAGAATAAGGCATTAATATGTGCTTAATTAGTACTAAGAAATGGCTAATATTTTAGTAACATGCATGCTAATAAGCAATTTGGTGTCAGGATAAAAAAACTGTGCATTTTATTTATTTATTTATTTTTTTGTGAAAATTTCATTTTTTTGGCCAATGAAGCTTTTAGCAATTATTTAAAATGCATCTGATCACTCTACACTATCTTCTAGAAACAATGTGAAAGAACACCACAACAGTTTAAGCTGCAAACTTTGCTAAACACAAAATTCATGTCACTGCCAAAACTTTTGGTCACGACTGTACACAATGATTTTGCCTTGAATTGTGTAAGGAATGAGGTAACCTAACAGTGTCATGAGCCGGGTTTGATTCTTCCTCACATTTCCCTCTTTCCCCTCGTTACTGCTACTTAGGCTCAGCTGTCCGCTATTGCGTTCGGCACTCACGCTGATTGCCCCACACCTGTTCTCTCTTTAGCGTGATTTTCTTATTGTTGGCTCTCCTGCCCATTGAATGACACCAAGTGTCTGTGCATTCTGAGCTATCTGTCATTTTGTCAAGTCTTGTCTAGTCAAAGTCGTGCCTGGTGATTCTTTCCTGTTCTCTGCCCAGTCATCCTGCAGTACGTGTGTGTTGGTCCTGTCACTGAGAACGGAATCGAGTCTGCCGGCTGGGGACAGCACTCACATCTCTTCCCCTGTCCGCTGCCTGAACTGCTGTTGCTGCATCCAAGGGATATGCAGACATTCCTTTTCCTGAATTATAATCCAGCTCTGCACCCGCCAGATTCGGCCGGACCAGCAGACTGCCTACATTACCTTTTCTAATAAACTATCTGCTTTTACCTGCCTTCGCTCTTGAATCCTCATTATTCTCGTGACAAACAGGTTCTGAATTCTATATATGTTACACATAGTAACTTCAGTACGTTCCGCTGCACGATATTAGGAGATGGTGTTGGTACGATGATTCCAGAGGAGCCCCAGAGTGGATTCTTATATGTCTGTTGTACCTTGTGAAATCCAGAGTTCTGCACTGTCTCACATTGCCCTTTGGGACAGATGACTGAGTGCTGGACACTCCTTGGCTCAGCCTTCATTTGCCAGTAGGTTCCTGACAACTGGTCAACAACCGGTTTTGCCTCTTCTGTTGAAGTGAAGCTTTCTAGGCAATTTTCCACAGAACAATTTCAGGACAGATTGGCAGATATCACCCCCAGGCTATTATGAGGGCATGTTTCTGTAGTGCAAAAATTACGCAGCATTATGTGGTGCTGAAGGGGAGAACTCACTAGGTTGTTCTTGTATTTGGAGATCTCTTAAGAAGAAGCATATCAATCTGTTTTCTGTGAGCAATCTTACTTGGTAGAATATTTCCCTTGATGTCACTGCTGACAGCAGCTGAAAGCAGAGATGGCCCCAACACTGGTCCAGGGAGGAGAAGCTCATTCGGATTTTGTTCTTTTTGTTTCTCAATATTAGAGGAAGCAATTTAAAACTATCAGTTTTTTCCCATTGTGCTGCACCAAGTTATGTGGGATGTGCCAGGAGTAGGAAGGTCTGTTGCAGTTTCCTAACGCCATCTGCTCATTTCAGTTTTGAAAGTTCAGCAATATAAGCTTCTGCTTATTGTGGGTTTTTGGCCTGTCTCCTTTTAGTGGCTGTCAGCTGCAATAAGACTGCCTCTTTAGGTGCTCTGAGTTCAGCAATGTTCTTGACACACAAATGAGGAGTGCATATTGCTCAACACCATAAACTCAGCCCTTACTGTTTTGGTTTCCAGAAAAATCCCATTCCTGGTGTTGAGCAGAAAGGAGGTTGTTTCATGCAGCTTCATCTGGAGCAGACTTTGCACTCTCTGGACTCCCGAGACTGATGTTGTCCACGGCTATGAGTAGTCAGTTGCTGCACTGTCTGCAGCGCATTTTTAGGTTGCACTCTGTTGACATCTGAGCACCAAAGCAGCCAGACATAGGAAAAGTTTGGTAACACTTTCTATGAATCCCGTATTTATAATACATTATAAGGGTATTCTTAAGGCATTATAATGAATGCATAATGCATTATAAAATACCTTATAATATGTTGTATCATCTCATGAATATTCATATAATATGTTGTATCATCTCATGAATATTCATAAGAACAGTTTTAATATATTATAATATTTACTTATTTGTGGTTATATCTTTTAAGAGTATGATGATTTATAACACAATGAACACGCTGTATCCACTTTTACAATGGATTATATTTCTCATAGTTATAATGTATTATAAGTCTCATATCTTGCCATTTTTCTTATGCTACTTTACTTAAAGTAGTCAAAGACCACTTATAAGTAGTAATACTACTACTACTACTAATAATAATAATAATTAAAAAAAATTATCTCAAACAGCCATAAGATCAGATATCAGATCAGATGAATGTGTAATATGACACATTTGCTTTGAATAATTTTTATTGTAATATCAGTTTGATTATTTTGATGGTACCCTTTAAACAGCTGTTGATAAGTGACTCTGCAACTACATATCAACTAGCGGTTATTAGAGTATTAGTATGTCTGCTACTGTAAATATTTGCTAACACTTTATTTTGATGGTCAACCAACAGATAAACTGACTATAAGTGTTATAGGAGCCATGTAAATTTTCATATGTGATGTCATGTGACTGTGGGAAAATGTGGGAGTGTCATTAATTATTTGAGAGTTAAAACACCTGTTGTGAGTGGGGGTTGTCAGGGAAAGAAGGGGGTGAGTGCGGGAGCACGCATTTTTTTGTTGACCGAATATTCAAACTTTTGCATGGATAATCTGCCGATCCTTCAAGAAATGCATGCCTCAATGAACAAGTTGTCGGTGGACAAATGAATCTCAAGACGCAAATGTAAAGGATGATTGACGTGTCACAAGTTATTCCCTCACTCAGCTCCTGCGGCTTTAGTTAGTTTTTTGGCCGCTACATTTTAGTCAACAAAAAAAATAATGTTTTTGTTCGAGGATGAATGAGTCGCTCTGGAAGGAGGCCCGCACGCTTCGACGACTGGAAGCAAGAGCAGATTTGATTTGGCTGAGGATGGACCTACTCTCGCTCGTTCTAATGATATGGGGCTGTGCGGTCTGAACTTGAAGGCTTGATGCAAGGCATGATTGGTTTCAGAACGACATGATCGATGATTTTGGAGAATGTTCGCTGACATCAAACCGGTACGACCTTGGTGGTAATTTCTTTGCTTGTGTTTACGAATGATTTGAAATGGCTGGTGGTTTCTGTTTGTTTGCTGTTGACGTAGCGCTGTTGGTATTTTTAAGCTGTCGTTTGGGCTTTTTGTGAATCTGTTGAGGAGCGTCTTTGATGATGTGCTTTGTCAGGAAACGTGTTTGCTTGTTTTGGTTTGAGCTCGCGTGTTTTGAGTAGCGCTTGTGTTTTGAATTTAGATGCGCTGAGATGCGAATGCTGCAATCATGAGTGAACTTGAACCTGAACAGGACAAATGTAAAAGAAAAGTTCAGCTTACCGCAAAAGCCATGGCTAATAAGATTGAGCAACTTCAGAAAGAACGAAAAAGAAATGTGAATACAATTTCTGTCAGGACCACTATCGTCAAAATGATAGATACTTAGCATAAAGTTGTTCTATACCAGCCATCAAAGAACTCATGCAAGCAAATTGTTTCATCTGTGCGGTCTGAACTTGAAGGCTTGATGCAAGTTTTTGAAGAGAATCAAACTTCACGATTCTTTGATCCATTATTACCCAGTGAGGAGCAAACCAAACAGAATGAGTGGTTCTCGAGTGTATACAAGCACAGTGACACCTTTATAAAAGACACAAAGCAGTGGATAAATGCAATTGAAAGCTCAAGTGATAATGCTCAAGATCAACAGTCGGAATCAGCCGAGTGTCCTGTAGAGGGTTTGGGAGACCAGAATATGTCCAAAATTTCCATACATAACCAAGATGATATAAATCCAAGTGACAGCATTTCTAATGTTGGAAGTAAACGAAGCTCCACCTTAAGACGTTCAACAACATCATCAACCTCTTCAGCACGCATTAAGGCAGAGGCCGATATAGCAGCTTTGTTGGTACGTCAAAATCTAATGAAGGAAAAATATGCAATTGAAGAAAAAGAACAAAACCTAAGAAAACAGAAGGAGGAGTTTGGGTTGCGAATGGAAATTGCTACAACTATGGCAAAAGTGAAAGTGCTTAAGGACTCTAGCAGGCATTTTGTTAAAAGTGAAGTGACGCATCATTCTGATGGAATGAATTCTTATGTTGATAAAGGACAACAGATAACCAAGACCCTTAATGCTGACGCTAAAGCATTTACTCCCAGAACTGAAGCTCAACAAATGGTTTCTTCTAAGGATTACGGCAATACAGGTGCAAAGGCAAACAAGAAGAACATTTCCCAAACCATTTATTCCCAGACAATTTCAAACCCAAGTCAAATAAGTCAGCGTGGTAATGTGAACATAAGTGCCCCGTATGGAAGTGGCTCTAGTGCTGGTTCAGGAAATACTGATCAAATTCTCCATATTATGGATAAACAAAATGAAATTACATCTTTACTGATTCAACAACAGTGTCTGTCATCTTTGCCTAAAAGGAAAATTCAGGTGTTTGACGGAAACCCTCTGCAATACCATTCTTTTATTAAATCCTTTGAAAGTGCTGTGGAGAGTAAAACTGAAAGCCCAAGTGATCGCTTATACTTTCTTGAACAGTACACCAGGGGTCATCCAAGAGAGATTATAAAGAGTTGCCAACATATGCCAGCCGATCATGGGTATTTAAGGGCAAAAGCTTTACTACAAAAGCATTTTGGCGACCAGTCGTGAATCTACCTGAAATTGACTCTGATATTGAATTGCTTATAGGAATAAATGCCCCAAGGGTTATGGAGTGGAGTGAAGTGGTCCGTAGTGTCAATAACGGACCCTATGCAATTAAAACAAGGTTAGGATCGACTGTAAATGGCCCACTTAGAGGAGATGGTGGTGACCAGTCTGCTTCTAAGTTCCCTGATGTTACAGTTAACAGGATTTCAGTTTCAAACTTGGGAGAGCTTTGGCAACAACAATTTAAAGTTGATTTTCCTGAATGTAACAGAGAAGATCACAAGTTTATGGAGATGGTAACAGACTCATTAAAGCTGGTAGATGGTCATTATTATATTGGCTTGCCTTTGAGGAAGAAAGATGTCCGTATGCCAGACAACAAGATAATCGCAGAACAGCGTGCTCTGAATCTAAAGAAAAGATTGAAAAGGGATGTTTAATTTCATTCTGAATATTCTGTTTTCATGAAAGATCTTATCTCTAAAGGTTATGCAGAGAGAGTGCCAGCTGAAGACTTGGGACGTAGCGACGGTAAAGTATGGTGTATATACCCCATCACAGTGTTTACCACCCCCGCAAAAGAAAGCTCCAGGTTGTTTTTGATTGTGGAGCTACGTTCCATGGGAAGTCTTTGAATACCCAGTTATTACAGGGTCCAGATCTCACCAGTTCATTGATTGGAGTGATAACCAGATTTAGGAAGGAACTAATTCTGATCATGGCAGATATTGAAGTGACTTTATGTGCAAAAAGGATCTTACAAGATCTGTGCAGGAAGAAACTTGGCTGGGATGATATTATTCCTGCTTCAAATGCTCAGGAGTGGATCAACTGGTTGGATGGATTACGTGAGTTAGAAAGCTTTAAGATCGATAGATGTTTCAAACCTATGGGTTTTGGAGAGGTAAATATAGCACAGTTGCACCACTTTTCCGACGCAAGCAAATATAGATATGGAGTAGTTACTTATCTGCTTTTGCATGATGTTAACTCACAAGTGCATGTTGCTTTCATAATGGGGAAAGCCAGAGTAGCTCCCTTGAAGTCGGTGTCTATTCCTCGAATGGAACTTACTGCTGCAACGTTGGCAAGCCGAATGGATTCATTGTGGAGAAAATAACTCTGTATGTGCCTTCAAGACTCTGTTTTCTGGACCGACAGTACCTCTGTACTGAAATATATCAAAAACAAAGTTTCTAGGTATCGAATTTTCGTTGCCAACAGAATTTCAGAAATTCTTAAGGTGTCTCGATCATCACAATGGAGGTACGTGAGCACTGCAGTAAATCCAGCAGATATGGCTTCCAGAGGGCTGAGAGTGGAATCATTTTTGAAGAAACAAGAGTTGGGTGTTTGGACCACAGTTTCTTCTTTTGCCTGAAAAGGAGTGGCCAGTCAATCCTACTGACCTGGGAGAATGTTCACAAGATGATCCGGAGGTAAAAGGTGTCTTTGTCAATACTGTACAATTAAAAGGGGATATGAATGTTATGACACACTTTATCCAATATTTCTCCTCTTAGATCCGTTTAAAGAGGTCAGTAGCTTGGCTTTTCAGATTTATATACTTTATATAATTTATATACAGTATGTATATAGCACATCTGTACATACAATATACTGTCAACTGTAGTTTTGTCTTGTGTATTGTTTTTACGGTAACTTTATTTGAAGGATCAATTCTCGCTATTTAGTTGCTTATTAACATGCATATTGGCTGTTTATTACTACTTATAAAGCACATATTAATGCATTATTCTGCATGACCGTATTTTCGATACCTTAATCTACACCATACCTAAACTTAACAACTACCTCACTATTAACAAATTAGGAGTTTGTTCAGGGAAAACTCTTAGTTAATAGTGAATGTGTTCCCTATTCTAAAGTGTTACCGTTTTTACATATTTATTTAAAAAAAAGGGGAAAGCCCTTCACATTAGAGCAAGGCTCACAGGTTCGTTACGGCTGAGTCAGGTATCAGACGTGGGTTGAGTAAAATAAATTAACACTTTATTTGAAACAATAAAAATCCAACTTTAACCTACCAAACAACAAAAATAAAAACAAAGCAAAAGAAAGAGTCACACTAGCAACGCATAAACATTACCACTTCAGAATTGGGGCTGGCACCTCTAAGCAGGATGGAGACAACCATCATACGTGCACACACACACCACACCACGCCACACCTCACTGTGAGCACCGCATTCAGGCCAAAAACCCACCACCACAACACAGGAAAACGCCAATCCTCTGAAATTGGCCACCACAATTCTGAAAAAAAAACAAAGAAAAAAAATTAAACCAAACAAACACTTAATGGTCTTAAAAAAAACACCTTAACCAAACACATTACACAACAATTTTAACAAATAAAAGAGTTTGCCAGGCCAGTTCTGCCCATCCGATCAAGGCACTGCATCCGGACACCACAACAATAAGAATCCAACTTTAACCTACCAAACAACAAAAATAAAAACAAAGCAAAAGAAAGAGTCACACTAGCAACACATAAACATTACCACTTCAGAATTGGGGCTGACACCTCTAAGCAGGATGGAGACAACCATCATACGTGCACACACACACCACACCACGCCACACCTCACTGTGAGCACCGCATTCAGGCCAAAAACCCACCACCACAACACAGGAAAACACCAATCCTCTGAAATTGGCCACCACAATTCTGAAAAAAAAACAAAGAAAAAAAATTAAACCAAACAAACACTTAATGGTCTTAAAAAAACACCTTAACCAAACACATTACACAACAATTTTAACAAATAAAAGAGTTTGCCAGGCCAGTTCTGCCCATCCGATCAAGGCACTGCATCCGGACACCACAACAACCAATTTGCAGACTGTAGAAACATCTACAGAGTCTTACCACACAAGACCCTAATTCCACGGCCTAAACAAAGCCATAACGGCGTTAGCCCCACACGCCGGAGAGTCCGGCACTCTTACATCCCTGGTCCCCATAGTTCGTGGTAGGTGATGCACATTGGAATGTTGACCTGCCCCTACTCGCCCTGTTCGGCGTGGGACCACCACAGAAGAATTAGACAGTTCCAGGGAAGAGGACCTTAACCCAGGCAATAAACCTGCGCTGGCCTCTACTGTAGGTACTACCGCAGAATCGTCCGCAAGAGGAGCAGTAACAAGTACTGCCCCCGATGGAGGCATATTTACAGCGATCCCTTCGCAACCCATAGATGGAGCCTCAGACTCCACATTGGCCAGATCCCCATCTTCCAATTCTCCCTCGGCCTCCAAGGGTATCAGCGACTCAACCATACTGTCGGGGAGATCAGGCGATGCTACTTCCCCTTGGGCTCGAGGCTTTAATGCAGAACGATGGACATGCCGAACCTGACTCCGGTCACTTACCGGGGCTACTGTATACACTGAACTGCCAGTCAGCGGGGCTTTAACTACCTGATACACAGTGGAACTCCACAGATCATGGATCTTGTGGCGACCCCGTAGTCTCACAGGTAGACCAACTGGCCCTCACTCAATGGTAGTTCCTTCACCCGTTGATCGTGTCCTGCCTTACGACGGCTTGACACAACCTGCAGCTGTTCCCGAGCACCCTCAATGGCAACCTGTAGCAGTGCCTGATGCTCCACTATCCACCTGTGTACTCGACCCATGACCGGCTCTTGTATCTAGCCAAGCAAAAAATCTATAGGCAACCTTGGTTCTTTCCCAAACATTAAAAAGAAGGGAGACTCATCAGTGGCCTGGTGGGGAGTGGTATTATAGCAAAACAGCACCTGCGCTAGGCAAGATGCCCAGTCCCTCTTTCTCTCTTTGGGTAAGGTTCGCATCAAATTGTGTAAGGTTCAATTGAACCTTTCACACTGGCCATTACCAGCCGGATGGTATTGAGAGCTGCGAGACCTACCCACCTTGTAGAGACTGCACAGCTGCTGAATCAGGTTAGACTCAAAGCTGCGGCCCTGGTCGGAATGAATCCGCCCAGGGACCCCATATTTAAAAAAAACACTCCTACACCAAGACCTGAGCTACGGTTCCGGCCTGCTGATCCAGCGGGTGTTAAACGCTGTAAATGTAAACAGTTAGAGAAACACAGGCACTGTGCGACTACACAGAAGCTGCAACAACTAATAACGCTGATCTGCCGGTCCAATCCAACCTCCGAGTTGTACAATCCAGTCTCCCTCGATTCCCTGAAACAGGATAATAATCACGGTGACAAGGTATGATAATGTATCTCTATAGCGAAACGAATGCAGAAAACCGGAACAGCCAGCAGACAGGCTTCCACAAAGGTTTAGGCAAGACCCAAAGCCCACTGCAACATCCTGTACACGTTGGCCCACACCTGTATTGCGATTCACATGGCATGGCAACTGTTGCATATTAAATGCATCTCCATGGAAGCAGCCATGGCTGAAGGCGTTCCGAAAATCTCCTCAGTCCACCCTCGCAAAAGTTCACACGCCCCGCCGGAAGTAAGGTGACTCTCTTGCTGACACAGAAAAGACGCACACACATAGGGACACTACGGCCCCTTTTATATGCTACCAAATGAGTGTAATTAAAAAGACACTCCCTCTATTAATGAATTATGTCAGCGAGTACTGCTACATTTGGTAGTGCCTGGCAGAGTCATAGGGGACACAATACAGAGAGTTTACAGACTCTGTTAGGGCACCTCTGATCTATGAGATCACTGTGGCATAAAGTAGTAGTAGAACTGTGTTCCAACAATACTGACAGGAGCTACTGGGGTTGGGTGGTGCAGAGGGCTTAATTAGTTGTCTTCAGTCTGTTGCACCCTATGGGACATTAGATATGGAGCTGGTATAGGCCTGAAGCTCATTTAATCAGATTGTGCTTGCAGCTGGATGTTGCTGCTCTAACTGAATTTTTAGCTGCTTCACTTGTTGTTTTAGCTGAGAAAGATCCTGTCCTAAGCACCCTTTCATGTTGTAACATCTGCAGAGTACAGAGCAGGTTGTCATGAGCTTTGCTAATATCCTTATTCTCCCTCCTTAAAATGTCTAATCCTGAGTTGCACAGTTGCCTCATTCTCTGCATGGTGTGGAATCTTCCATACATTTGTAACAAATTTTAAATAATTTGCTAGCTCATGGCATTGACCCACCAAAGGATGTCCAGTTGGAGACTGCAAGAAACCTGTCAATTTCTGGGAATAACTCTAATATTGTACCATTCACACTCAACTAACTTAGTTTGTAGGTGTATTGATGTGTGTGTGTGTGTGTGTGTCCGCGCGTGTTTTTCTATCCCAGTGGGGACTGAAACCTGAATACATACTGACTCATGGGGACTCGTGTCACCTTGAGGACATACATTGAGGTCCCCATGGGAAAACAAGCTTATACATCCTACAGAATTACGTTTTTTGAAAATCTAAAGATGCTGAAAGTTTCCTGGGAGTGTTAAGTTTAGGTGTAGGGTTCGGGTAGGGCGACAGAAAATACAGTTTGTACAATAGAAAAACGATTATGCCTATGGAATGTCCCCATAAAACATTGAAACACAATGTGTGTGTGTGTGTGTGCAACACCACATCGAAGTTGCTGCTGAAATCTTTTGCATCTGTCTCCACATCCCGATGATCTTGCCTACAGTCTCTGTGAGTGTCGGGAATGGCTTGTGTGCTGATTTCTGGATGCTGATTGGTCAGAGCAGGATGCTATGTTTGTGGGTGTGCCTCATCAAATTAGGGAGAGATTTAGGAGAGCTAGGATAGTGTATCAGTAAACACTAGCCCTTTTACAGGCACAATATTAAAGCAATTATAATGCATTTAGTCTTTTATGAAAAGTATGTAAGCCACAGTTTCTAATACTGCTAGATAAGAAAACTCCACTGAAATGTTCACTAAATTCTGGTTGCAATATTAGCTGTTTTCTTTTTTTGTGTTCCTCAGATTCTTTGTGAACTTCCCCTCAGCAAAGCAGTACTTCAGTCAGTTCCAGGACATGGAAGATCCAGAGGAGATGGAGAAGAGCTCTCAGTTGAGAAAACATGCCCGCCGTATCATGAACGCCATCAACACAGTTGTCGAGAACCTTCATGACCCAGAGAAGGTTTCATCTGTTCTGGGGCTAGTGGGAAAAGCACATGCACTCAAATACAAAGTGGAGCCAATGTACTTCAAAGTAAGAAAGATAAGATTAAGATAAGGATTTTGCACACTGGCATAAAGTGTTAGGATTGCGGTAGCCAAATGATTAAAGATTTGGCATGCTAAAACGAGGTCAGAATTTTGTTTTAATAAATGATAGCTCATAAATTAAAAGAGTAAATACAATTCCCCTCATTCATCACTACTGAACAAGTCACTCCAACACTTTGTCCTGAGTTTCCTGTAAGTTGCTCTGGATACTGCATGTCTGCTAGTAGCCAAGATAGACCTGTAATTATTCTTTTCATGCCACCTTTTAAAATGAATTTATTTACTTATTTATTTATTTACTTACTTTTTCAACTACTCTATTGTTGTGAAAACATGAACAAGCATGTTTTCAATGTGCATTAATGTGATAAATTTTTCCAGGCTCCGGGGAATCTTGAATTCATATAGCAAATTAAATACAACTTCAGAACTGATGTCAAGTCAAGTCACCATTATTTATATAGCGTTTTATACAATACAGATTGTGTCAAAGTAGATTTACAGTGTTAAACAAGAAAAAGGTGTGTTGATAATACAAGAGAACAATAGAATCATTTTTTCATTGTTGATTCACAGATGTCATTGTACAGCTCAGTTCAGTTCTCTTCCAATAATGTCTGTGCAATCAAGTCAACAATATTGTCAGAAATTGTGTCCCCAACCAAGCAAGCCAAAGGCGACAGTGGCAAGCAACCAAAACTCCATTGGTGACAGAAATGGAGAAAATACCTTGGGAGACACCAGGCTCAGTCGGGGGGCCAGTTCTCCTCTGGCCAGATGAAACCAGCATGGTGTATTTAATTCCTGGCTGCAACACAAGATATATTGAGCAGAGGACTCGTCTGGTTCTCATGGTCTTGTGCCGATAGCTGACAAGGTCTTCGCTGGGGATCTGTCCCTAGGGCTTGTCTAGTTGACATGGTCTTCTCTGACATTCAGGGCTATAGAGATTGCCTCTAGGTGCTAATCCACGATCTAGCCTAGATACAGAATGGATCCAGATAACTGCAGTGACCATCTGATCTGGATATGGACTGGATCTGGGTGGCTACGTTGAGCTTGTAATAAGAATGAAAGAGACTAAAGTTAGCATAGATGCCATTCTTCTTACAATGTAGCAAGTACATTGGGTGTTATAGGAAGTGTTCCGGTTGACCTAATTAATACAGCCTAATAATCCTTCAAAGGATTTGAATTATAGAAATGTGATAGTGTGTTATGTTTTTGCAAGGTTAGAGAGATTTAAATTGACAGATTGTGTCTGCCTCCTGAGCAATGCTAGATAGATTGTTCCATAGTTTTGATTTTGATATTCTAGGTATAATCAAATGGCCAGAGTTTTGAGATTGTAGTTGTTGTGGTCTAAAGCATTTTCTAGATACAATTACATTCTTCCACTTAAGAGATGGTGGGTTTAGATCGGGACCCCAATGTCTAGCTTCATCTTGAAATCTGCAAATATAATAAATTGGCAATGAGGCAAAATTGCTGCAAATGTTGGCATCTTTTACACTATTTCTGAACTTTTTCTTAGCTGCTCTGGGTGACCTCGCGATTCCCATCAAAATGTGGGAAAGGATGCTGATACAGACATTTACTTAACTGATCTTTCAGTGTGGGATTGAATCTTTCGATTAAACCATCTCCCTCAGGATGATAAGGATAAGTCCTAGTATTGGTGACACCCAGCTTGGAACACAACTCCTTGATTAAATCTGCCTCAAACTGATGGCCTTGATCTGTATGAAGGCATTCAGCAACACTATGCTCTGCAACATACTGTTCAAAAATACATTGTGCAACCGTTACAGCTCTTTGGTCTTTCATAGGGTACAAATTCACATACTTTGTGAAATAGTCTTGGAGAACGAGGACATATTTATGGCCTGATGGTGACACAGGGAGCTCGGTAATGTCAGCTGCCACCTTTTCAAAAGGACGACTGGCATGAATAGTCTGCAGGGGAGCTACACGATGTGGGACTGGCATAGATCTTGACTGACATGGGACACACTGTTGACAGTAGTTCTCTATGTCTCTAGTCATGTATGGCCAGTAGAAATGCTCTCTAGCTCTTGCAAGTGTCTTTTTATGACCAAGGTGACCTACAGTGGAATGTCCATGTAAAAACTGTAACACCTGGGGGACCAAATTAAATACAACTTCAGAACTGATGTCAAGTCAAGTCACCATTATTTATATAGCGTTTTATACAATACAGATTGTGTCAAAGTAGATTTACAGTGTTAAACAAGAAAAAGGTGTGTTGATAATACAAGAGAACAATAGAATCATTTTTTCATTGTTGATTCACAGATGTCATTGTACAGCTCAGTTCAGTTCTCTTCCAATAATGTCTGTGCAATCAAGTCAACAATATTGTCAGAAATTGTGTCCCCAACCAAGCAAGCCAAAGGCGACAGTGGCAAGCAACCAAAACTCCATTGGTGACAGAAATGGAGAAAATACCTTGGGAGACACCAGGCTCAGTCGGGGGGCCAGTTCTCCTCTGGCCAGATGAAACCAGCATGGTGTATTTAATTCCTGGCTGCAACACAAGATATATTGAGCAGAGGACTCGTCTGGTTCTCATGGTCTTGTGCCGATAGCTGACAAGGTCTTCGCTGGGGATCTGTCCCTAGGGCTTGTCTAGTTGACATGGTCTTCTCTGACATTCAGGGCTATAGAGATTGCCTCTAGGTGCTAATCCACGATCTAGCCTAGATACAGAATGGATCCAGATAACTGCAGTGACCATCTGATCTGGATATGGACTGGATCTGGGTGGCTACGTTGAGCTTGTAATAAGAATGAAAGAGACTAAAGTTAGCATAGATGCCATTCTTCTTACAATGTAGCAAGTACATTGGGTGTTATAGGAAGTGTTCCGGTTGACCTAATTAATACAGCCTAATAATCCTTCAAAGGATTTGAATTATAGAAATGTGATAGTGTGTTATGTTTTTGCAAGGTTAGAGAGATTTAAATTGACAGATTGTGTCTGCCTCCTGAGCAATGCTAGATAGATTGTTCCATAGTTTTGATTTTGATATTCTAGGTATAATCAAATGGCCAGAGTTTTGAGATTGTAGTTGTTGTGGTCTAAAGCATTTTCTAGATACAATTACATTCTTCCACTTAAGAGATGGTGGGTTTAGATCGGGACCCCAATGTCTAGCTTCATCTTGAAATCTGCAAATATAATAAATTGGCAATGAGGCAAAATTGCTGCAAATGTTGGCATCTTTTACACTATTTCTGAACTTTTTCTTAGCTGCTCTGGGTGACCTCGCGATTCCCATCAAAATGTGGGAAAGGATGCTGATACAGACATTTACTTAACTGATCTTTCAGTGTGGGATTGAATCTTTCGATTAAACCATCTCCCTCAGGATGATAAGGATAAGTCCTAGTATTGGTGACACCCAGCTTGGAACACAACTCCTTGATTAAATCTGCCTCAAACTGATGGCCTTGATCTGTATGAAGGCATTCAGGAACACTATGCTCTGTGACATACTGTTCAAAAATACATTGTGCAACCGTTACAGCTCTTTGGTCTCTCATAGGGTGCAAATTCACATACTTGGTAAAATAGTCTTGGAGAACAAGGACATATTTATGGCCTCATGGTGACACAGGAAGCTCGGTAATGTCAACTGCCACCTTTTCAAAAGGACAACTGGCATGAATAGTCTGCAGGGGAGCTACATGATGTGGGACTGGCATAGATCTAGACTGGCATGGGACACACTATTGGCAGTTGTTCTTTGTCTCTAGCCATGTATGGCCAGTAGAAATGCTCTCTGGCTCTTGCAAGTGCCTTTTTATGACCAAGGTGACCTACAATGGAATGTCCATGTAAAAACTGTTACACCTGGGGAACAGCTTTGCTGGGAATGACTACATGAAGAGTAGGTGACTCTTTTGGTTTGTTACAGGCAAAACGGTAGATTTTCCCATCCTGCAAATGCAGTCTATTAAATTGTCTCCAGTACACTTTGAGCTCTGCTGAACCTTTCTTTAGAACCCAAGCTGGAGGTCTCCTTCCGTCTTCCAAACACTCACTCACTGTCCTCAGTGTGACATCGTCTTTTTAAAACTGTGCAATATTGACTGCCAAAGTCTGAGAAAGGTCTATGACAGAATGAGCAGTAAGAGGGGCTGTGACTAAAGGATTTTCTGGCTTGCCTGGCATTGAGGGATAACGTAGGCTGAGGAGTGGTATCACTTTGAGTTGGGCGTCTAGATAGTGAGTCTGCATTTGTGTGCCTTGCACCATTCCTGTGATTGATGACCCAATTGTACACATCAAGCTCCAATGCCCAACATGCCCTACGTCCTGTTGGATCTCGATTGATAGGCATTTTCTTTAAACCTAACAAGGGGTGATGATCTGTAACAATCACAAAAGGGCACCCTTGCAAGGAGTGTGAAAAATGTCTAACGGACCAAACAATAGCCTACCATTCTCTGTCAAAGGTGGACCAGAGGTGGCCCTGTTGCACTTAGCACATGACTGGCATAGGCTACCACCTTTTCAACACCCTGTTTGTTTTTGCACAACAACAGAGCCAATTTCATGGTGAGATGCATCCGTAGCATGCATCCGTAGCATGTCGAAAATACTGAAAAGTGCCATTTCTCACTCCATGCGAATTTGGCATGTTTCTTCGTCAGGCTGTGTAAAGGGGCTGCCTTTTCCGCAAAGTCTTTGATAGAACAGCGATAATAAGAACACTGGCCCACAAAAGCTCTAACCTCTGTAGGTGTAGTTGGACCAGGCTAGTTCAACACTTTCTCAGTCACTCAGATTTGAGGATAGAGTTTGAGGCCAGCTTGCCTTAATCTACCAAACACTTCAGAGAGAGATCATGAATGTAGTCTTTAAAGGTCTTACTGAAGACTATTATGTCATCAAAATATACTAGAGTCTTGGACCAATGGAAAAGTTGGGGGGGGGGGCATTAATAAGGCCCATTGGCATGACCTTAAAATGATAGAGGGAATCACCTGTAGTAAAGGCAGTTTTCTCCTTGCTAGCATCATCCATTTGAATCTGCCAGTAGCCACTTGACAAATCTAGAGTGCTCAACAAGGTGGCTCCAGAAAGGGCGTCCAAACTGTAATCCACACGTGGAAGTGGGTGTGCATCTTTGATAGTAATCAAGTTCAAATGTCTATAATCGATACAAAATCTGTAAGATCCATCCTTCTTACGGACAAGTATCACTGGCGAGGCCCATGGGCTATGACTAGGCTCAATTAAGTCAGCATCAAGAAGTTTGTGTTCTTGGTTATGGATTTCCTTTAGTAGGACAGGAGATGTGCAGTATGCTCTCTGACGCACAGGGGACGTAGAGGATGTGTGTATGCTATACTTAATTAAATCAGTTCTACCTAGATCGGTAGGGGTAGTGCTAAAGTCATTACAGTTCTCTCATAGGAGGGAGTTAACTACTTCTACCTCATTGGGAGTACGATTATCAGTACCCATGTGAACATCAGGTATTTGGCATGAAGGGGTTACCTGAGCCACAAGACTATCCACAGGCCTATAGAAATCAGAAGGCATGGTACGCACAGTGTATAATTGAGCTAAATGGGTATGTTTGGGCAGCTCAATGTCTTGGTGTGTAGGATTAAGTAGATGAACTACAGTACAGTGAGCCCATTAAAAAATTATAGAAGCTACTGTATGAGCAACAGCTAAATATTTGTCAACTGTCACATTCGGTTCTAGAATACCTTGAAAACCATGGAGCTGACTTGTTTCTGAGGCACATGCTACTGAGGCAGGAACAACAATCTCTGTCAAGGGCAGTGTAACGAATCAGCTCATGTGAAATATGAATAACTAACCATAACTAGTTATAATTAACTATTCATATTTTAGATCCGCTGTAGATATTTAGCTGACCTCTCAGGGTCAACTGTCTTGTCAATTCTAAGAACGTTAATTTCCACCCAAGACGTAATGTGAGAGGTAATGAGCCTAAAATGTCTTATGTTGTCCAATCAGTGTGTGTGCCACCTGGAACCTTTTCAGTAAGGGGCAATGTTTCAGTGCAGGGATGCGCTGACGTAGGGCTTCACTAATGAGCGACAAACCAGCACCAATGTCAAGGAAAACACTGACTTCTTGGTCCTCGATGAGTCCTTTTATGTATGGTGTCCAGGCTGTGTAGTCCACAGATGTCACTGTGTTGTTGCTAAGGGCCACTGACAGTTGAACTGAAGATTGGCCCTAATCTCCAGCTACCATTTTTTTTTCCTGACCGTTGATGTTCGGTGAAGTGTACCTATGATACTGCTCACCCCTCTGTCAATCTCGGTTCCCGCCTGGGCTGCTGTCATCCTTTGATTGACGCATGTAGTTGAGTTGAGAAGTCACTGAGACATCAAATGCAGCTGAGGGCTAAAGCTCAGGAGACTTGGATGAGATTCTCATATATCTCTCATTTTAGTATCAACAGCATTTCAGATGTTTCTCCTAAAATTCCTTAGGAGAAATGGAAGTAGACACAAATGAGACATGAGAAATATTTGAGAAAAAAAATAGTCAAAACAGAGAATGTGGTTGAAGAAACATAGAATATCTCTTTATTGTCTTGCTGTAATCTCTATCAAGACTCCAATATAGGAATATTTTATTGCTCAGTAGTTGCTCTTTCTAACCTCAGGAAACTTAGTTGTGATTCTCATGTATTTCTCATTTTAGTCTCGACAGTGTCTCAGATGTTTCTCCTTTTTCGGCTGCATCTTTAACTTCCCTTGCAGATCCACATTTAGTCGATTCAGGAAATCCACTGGGGATGATGTAATCTCAGGATAGTCATTGTTTCTCTGAGAGGAACAGCGTCCCTGCATTCAAAACCTAAAAAAAAAAAAAAAAAAGACAGTGCCCCATAGGAAAGAAAAATCAAAAGTGAGATCTCTAACATCTCAAATATTTCTCCTAGACAAAAATTAGGTTACTTTAAGATCGAATGGAGATTTTTGCTTGAGTCTCCTGCTTCTCAAACTTGTCTCCTGAGACAAAAACTCCATCACTCTCACAATGGTCTTCTTTAAAGCTTTAGAAGAGATCTCAACAACTTTACACACTGTGTTCAGATATTTCTCCTTAGCTAGAGACTCTGGATTGCTCACATTTGTCTCCTCAAAAGTTTAGTTATAGTGATGTCAACAACATCACACACTGTGCTTAGATTTTTCTCTTTAGCTAAATAATCTGGGGGTCTCATATTTGTCTCCTGTAATGCTTTAGAAGAGATCTCAACTTTACAAGGTGTACATCAAGTCAAGTACTTGAAAGGCAATAAATAAAGGGGAGGGGGGTCATAAATTCTGAATTTCACTTCTGAAATTTAGAGGAGCTCTCGAGTCTTTAGTGCAGTGGTTCTCAACCTTTTTTTCCACCGGGCCGCACGCATATCATTTACATATTAGGTCAGCAATACAAACCAACCTGATTTATAATATTATAGCCTAAATATTATGATATCTAATCGATTACATTCATTGAAATAAATAAATAATTCTACTCCCCATAAATAACACCCAATTTTGTGAACTTCGGCTCGAAAGGAGTAACAGCACAATCATAGGCGGAGTTTCACTTTTTTGCACCCACTGACAGATGAGCCACGAGCACTTTTTTATATGTTCTACATTTCATGTATTTATGTAACACATATTCTACATAAACTTATTTAGAATGAACAATAACTGCTGTACAAAGAGTAAATATTCTACATAAACTTATTTAGAATGAACAATAACTGCTGTACAAAGAGTAAAAAAAAGAAAGAAAGAAAAAAACATACCTAATGCAGAAAAGCCGCCTCTTTTTCCGAATTGTGCAGATG
The DNA here is from genome assembly GCF_001515645.1 of Sinocyclocheilus grahami. Classification (NCBI taxonomy): domain Eukaryota; kingdom Metazoa; phylum Chordata; class Actinopteri; order Cypriniformes; family Cyprinidae; genus Sinocyclocheilus; species Sinocyclocheilus grahami. The sequence continues at coordinate 42,742 of NW_015506543.1, forward strand.
AGCACTATCTTTCTTTCATCTCTTCTGATACATTTTCAGTCAAATCGTTTTCTGTGTGCTAGATCAGAGCTAGAACCCTGCATGTCAGCCCAGGCCGGAAGGGCCCCGACTTTTTTACGCCCCTCGGGCCGGGCTTCGGGACAATTTTAACGTCATAGTTCAGACGCGGGCCGGGCCTCGGACCTGTTTTAGGCTTCTCCTTATTTTTATATTTTGGACATCCATCAATTAGTGATGAAAAAAGATTGCTGCGCTGGTGGAAACAACACGAGACCGTGCGACCGAGACTGTCAAGAGCGGCTCAACGATGTTTAATGTCCAGCAGCAGCATGTATGGTGCGTGCCGTCAGCGCAGCTGA
>NW_015506543.1:43533-47013 GCF_001515645.1 Sinocyclocheilus grahami
CCTGTTCAAGACGAGACGGCAGAAAGCGCATCATGTTTGATTTCTTTATTTTATTAAAGCACAACATTTTGTTGATATTGTGAGTGCACACAAATACAAGTTGACCCTTTACAGTTACGAATGATGTATTACTCTTACCTTTATGAGCAAAAATGACGGTGTATCCACTGAAAAAAAATGCAAGTGATCGCGCTGGCGCCTCTATGTCCTGCAAAGCGCGCTTCAGCTTCCACTCTCCGCACAAACTATTGAATACAGCGCACATTTATCTAGGTTTAATGTTTAAACATTGTTAAATGCTTGAACTGTTTTATATCTATAGATTTTATTTTAGTCAAGTCGTGATGATTTGAGAAGGCTAAATTGATCAAACATATGCTCACTGTCTGCCGCTGGCCACTTGGTCGTTACTTTAAATGCGTAACGTTAATTGGGCTATGTGAGTACTGCTCATGTCTAAAAATAATATATGAAAAACAAAATATTTTTACATAAAAACATTAGGCTATAGCTTATATTTATTTTGTACATTTTTAAATTAATGTAAAAACTAAAATGAATTGTAAAACTGAAAGTGTTTTTTTTTATCGTGTTCAGCACGGTGGGCGGCATTTGAATTTGTGACGTGCCGTGGGTTGAGAACCACTGCTTTAGTGTATTAGAAAATCTGAGCACATTGTGTAATGTTGTTGAGACCTCTTCTAAACTTTTGAGGAGACAAATGTGAGAGATCCAGAGTCTAGCTAATGAGAAATATCTGAGCACAGTGTGTAAAGTTGTTGAGATCTCCTAAAGCTTTAAAGAAAACCATTGTGAGAGTGATGGAGTTTTTGTCTCATGAGACAAGTTTGAGAAGCAGGACACTAAGTCCTTTCTAGCGTGTTTGGAAAATGTGGTGTATACAATGCTGGACATTGAAGATAAGTTAAAAAATTTAAACCAGTAACCCTTGGTACTCTGAAATGTTTAATGTTATTTAAATGATAGTTTTAGTATTTATAATATTAGTAAAAGTTTAAAATTTCTCCTAAAATAAAACTGAAAACATCTTAAGACAAAGCTGATATCTCAATGAGACATATAAGAGAATCACCCTTAGTATCCTGAGCATAGAGCAGCCTCTGTCAGAGCCATAGCCTTGTGGACAGCACATCAACATGAAAGGACAACTACACCTCAGACAACATGGGTTCAAATCCCAGCTAAAGGTACTTTACTGCTCCTATTCAAGTTTCACCTGTCCAATCGTTTCCTGTCTCTACTCCTAGTGTCCTGACCATTAAAGTTGAAGAGACTTTCTCATCTCTCAGTTGTCTACTTTTATTTCTCCTAAGGATTTTAGGAGAAACATCTGAGACACTGTTGAGACTAAAATGAGAAATACATGAGAATCACAACAAAAAAAGTCTCCTAAGGTTAGAAAGAGCAACCACTGAGCAATAAATGTTTCCTATGGGTACATTACCTCTTGAAAGCCATGTCACATTAGGGCCTTTCGGGAACCTTTTCATGGTACCAGAACTAATTGTGGAACTACCCACTTTTTGGCGTTTTCGCACCGCCGGAACTAGGTGCGATTTTAGTAATGGACTCCCTTTTTCGAGAACCAAATTAGCTCCTACTCCGGAGCAGGATCTAACCAGCACAACTGGTACTAATCGTGACGTAAGTAGACATCGATTGGCCAAACGCATACGGAAACGCCCTCACCCGCCATGATTTAAAACGCTGTGTAAACATACTGTAAACATTGTGTCAACTTATTTCGCAAGTATGGAGAACAGATGGACGGATGCTGAAGTGCAGGCACTTGTAGCAAATGTAGCACTGCCAGTTGTCGTTGGAGATTCTTAGTCCTCCTTTCCGTTTCCGTTTCCATTATTGTGAAACCCGCGAGACACAACAAAAACACAGCTCCGATCACAGCGTCCTCCATCCTCCTGTTGTTAATGTTGTTCTTATTTGTTTCTGTTGTTGAACGCCGTGCACAAATGACGACGCTGTCAACCGGCTTACGTCACTTCCTAGTACACACTGTCGGTGCGAATGCAACCCTTTAAATGGTACTGGGAAATAGTTCGCTCAAAATCGTCCCAGTACTTTAGTACTGTACATTTAGTTCTGGAACTAAAGCGGTGCGAAAGGCCCTACTGCAGTTAAGAAGCAGATCAGATGGAAGATCTTCAAGTTCAGCAATGAGATTTTTGAACTGTCTGTGATTGAGAGCATGTGTTAGTATAAAATTGTCGATTTCCAGCACAGGTTTCATGATGTGGTCTAAGTTCAGCTTTATAATACAGTAAAACGTCCAAAATTCTGGAAAACAGTCAACGGCTTTAAATTCTCAGATCCCAACATGGCTGGAGCTCCGTTCGTATTTATTGCTATGGTTAGTTTTGATAACTATAGATTTGCTTTCTCAACAACAGTCATCAGTGCCTCTTTCAGATCGATGCCATGGATCTTTCAGCGGCACAATGTCAAGCAGCTCTTCCTTAATTGTGCAGTCTTCTGACACAAACTGTACAAATATATTGCCAACTGTGGCTTATCATGAACATCGCAAGACTCATCCAATGCAATGCTGAAATTCTAAATTCTGGCATTTCTGAATATTTGAGTATATATATATTTTTTCTACTGATTTGTTAATGTTCAGTATTCTCAGTTCAACAGTGTGCCGTGACAGTTAAAGGTCCATTACTGAACTTTTCTGTTTTTCATTTTTGTGACAAATAATTGCAACAACATCACTGAGGCACTTTTTAACAAATTCCCTCATGTTTTTTTTTCTTTTTTCGAGCAATGTTCCATGCTAGCTGATAAGACACTCTTGTCACTGTCTTTGAATGCTTGATAAATTTCAGAAAAGCGGAGTTTGCTTCTCTGACTGATGTTTCAGTGTGTTTACCTTGAGCTTGCAAAGTTCACTGCCTTTGGAAAATTCCTGGGCCATGGTAATGTCACGAATCCTGTCCATGGACTTCTGTTCATTCACCACTAGAGGTCATCCTTTCCATTACATTGACTCTTGCACAACACAAACTACATATCCCATCATTCATTGCACTGATTACACACTGCACTGATTGCACACAGCTGTTTCAGATCACTCACTCACTATATAACACCCACTCAAACAACCATTCTCCGCTGAGTATTGTTTAGCCTGTTCCCCGTTCCGAGTCGCTGTGTTTCCTTGTTTTGCCTTGCCTTGCCTGTTCTCTCGGTTTCTGATCTTTGCCTGTTTTCCTGGATTTTTCCCTCTCGTCTCGCCCCTGTGATTCTGTCTGCCGATCAGTGACCTACGCTAGCCCTGGGACTATTCTTGTGTTTTGCCCACCATATACCTGTTTGCCATTGATCGACCCTGCCTGTGTTTGACCCTGCCGTGGTGGTCCTCTGCTCCGCCGTGGTGGTCCTCTGATCCGCCGTGGTTTCCGGTTCCCTCTGCTCCGCCGTGGTGGTCTTCTGCTCCGT
>NW_015506543.1:47437-48605 GCF_001515645.1 Sinocyclocheilus grahami
TTGTTTTTTCACATTTTTAATGATAAAAATATATTCACTTTAAATGTAGTATTGAATAACACAACAGTTAAAATTATAATAATGTATTTTACATGTGCATTAGCATGTTAGTGAACACATCAAAATAAGTGTACTTCTTTAAAGCACGGCAAAATAATACTAAATCATAAAGATTTTAATTTCACTTTAATGTAAAACTTTTAATTTGACATTTCAATAAGTGGCCTTAGTGTACTTAAGTGTGTCTCTGAACTCTCTTTAATGATACTTACTCAAGTGGCATTTTTTAATATACTTTGAAGTACACTACAAGTGTACATTCAATACAATTAAGCAATTTTTTTCACACTTGCCAGGTGGACTTGGCACACCTGATTGTTCCCTTCAATCCTGAACCCATACTAAAGCATGCATACTAAACCAACTGACAATTTATGTAAGATGAAACATAAGAACCATGGTACTGAATGTGTAATTAATGAGTCATTTATATAGGCGTTCAATACCCGGAAAGAAACTAACAGCCTCACCCGTGTGCTGGTGGCGCGGTGTGCAGACTGCAGTGTTGTGAATAGGGTATATTTCCATGCTCTCGCACTCCTTCATCAGTTTGTTTATTTGCACTGAGCCCCAGGACAGTCCGGTACTGTTGCCCCTCTGACAGCTGGAGGAAGAACAGACATGAGCCACGGCACGCGGCTCTCCTGCCCAGCTCAAAACACAGAGACATTAGACCCTGAGGCAGAGAACCACACAGCTGAAGGAGTTATGGGTGTTTCTTCAAATATGGGCACGTGTGGACTTTTATAAAATAAGCTGTCTTAAAATACACTTTTCACAGTCATTATTTAACGAGGTTCATTTCATTTGTACAAAGTGCATATACATGAACCAAAGGTAATTTCTGTCATTATTTATCTAAACTTTCATGAACCACTTAATGTGGGTGGACTCTGTCACGAATCCTGTCCATGGACTTCTGTTCATTCACCACCAGAGGTCACCCTTTCCATTACATTGACTCTCGCACAACTCAAACTGTTGCATAGCACTCCGGACTACATATCCCATCATTCATTGCACTGATTACACACTGCACTGATTGCACACAGCTATTTCAGATCACTCACTCACTATATAACACCCACTCAAACAACCATTCTCCGCT
>NW_015506543.1:48656-60404 GCF_001515645.1 Sinocyclocheilus grahami
CTCTTGGTTTCTGATCTTTGCCTGTTTTCCTGGATTTTTCCCTCTCGTCTCGCCCCTGTGATTCTGTCTGCCGATCAGTGACCTACGCTAGCCCTGGGACTATTCTTGTGTTTTGCCCGCCATATACTTGTTTGTCATTGATCAACCCTGCTTGTGTTTGACCACTTTTCTTGTTAAATAAAGCTTGCACATGAATCCGTACGCCTCTAGTCTCATCAGCCCCGTTACAGGTAGGATGGAGTGAGGTGAAATTGCACTCAAGATTTGAAACCTTAAAATGCATCAACGAAGTTTGGCATGTAAATCAAATGATAAATAATTTCTTTCAACACATTTATATATATATATATATATATATATATATATACATCTTCCCATTCAGATAGAAATGTTCTGTGCTTATCTTAAGAATTGCACTTAGCTGCCATGTTGATTCATATTAACGGTCATAATCCCAGCCTGTGTTTTCCTTTATTTTTTGTGTGTTTTAGGACTCTTGTTTTGTAATGTGTTCTGCTCCTATTGTCTCCCTGTTCACCTCCTATATTCAGTTCCTGTCCCTGTTTGCCTTGCTGACTTGTTTCTCTATAGCAACCCACTGTTAGTTACCATGACATGAGCAAACTTCATGTCAATCATGCTACTCAATAGACTAACATGGCACCAGACATTTTGTAAATAATAATAATTATAACTGGAGGCTAAAGTTTGTGAACAAACTTTGATGTTGGCTTGAGAAAGCCAACATGGGCAGCCTTGAGGCAAAAGAGCCAGATCACATGTGTGTTCAGTGTTCTTGAGCTGGCCTCGCCACAAAAAAAAACTTCCACTTGTTTTTGTTATATTTTTCTATAGGCCCTTGTTATATTTTGTATTCTAATGAAGAATCTTATTATGACAACAAACTTGTCAATGCCAGATATATTTTACAATCGGCAAATTACAAGCAATATCTCAAAAAATGCATGTTTTAGGTGTTCATGTGCAAAAATTGAATAGTCAAATGTAAAATAAAATTGCATAGTTTTCATTAAAAACAGAGTGATCCTTATGAAAGATACAAAAGTTATTCAGTCATGAGCAATGAGTGATTTTCTTTTTTTTGATGGATTAACATTAAAGACAGACAGCAGCTGGTAATGCAGTCACTTTAATGCACAAATCTAATAAAATTATCCACATCTGATTTATTTATCAACAGTTCGTGCTCCCTTCATACATAAATTACTGTTTTCAATGATATTTGCTAAGCTATCATTTATTTTGAAATTATCTTGTATGTATTTGTCCGTTCAAGAGCAGAGAGAAGAGAGAGTGAACGGGCTTCGGGGTGCAAGCATTGTTAGAGATGCAACTCGTTCATCTGTGTCAAAACAAAACAAAACAGCATGCAAGCACTGAATTTAGCTCTTTTATGTGTTCTTGTGCTTGAATGGTGTAAAATCGCTTGAATGTTTTAATTGGCAAGACTTAAAAGCATGTGCAAATGATAAACTTTCGTGAGGACGATTGGAGCAGTGACAGATCAGTCATCTGTCCCGAGCGTCTTTAGACAATCAGTATTGTGGAGACCTGACCTGATCACGATAAAATGTGTTGGTTTGTCAGTGTTAATGAAATGTATGTATTTATTTGTAAACTTTAATAAAATAAACAAACTCAAAATGAAAGTAAAGCGGCAGCCCCTCGCGGACGACTGCCGCACACAAAATAAAATCCAGGCCTGGTCCTCTCTCGTCCAGCACTGTTGTCACTTCTCCTTTTATCCTTCCGGAGCTCCTCTGTGGGACTCGAGACCGGTGAGTGGCTTGGGTGTCGTGCATTAATATTTCCTCCACCGGCCTCGCTCCGTTCCCACGGCTCTCGACCCCACCCCTCTCGTCACACTCAGACAATGAAAGTCTATGGGAAATTTGGGAATTTTTATAATTATTTCACGAGTTCACACTTGCATATAATTGAATTGAGCAAATATTAAGCATATTTGGTGTGTTGTCCTGAGGGAGGTCTCCGAACTTGGAATATAGCTCGAACCCAGAGAACTCCCCCATCCCTAGTATGGGATGAGAAAAGTTTAAGAGTGAGGAGTTGGGGAGGAGGAGGGATGCCAGAAAACTGTCAGATGGAAGGCTCACACTGCGACCGAAGGGAGCGGTGGCTCATTGCATCAGAAGGGAGAGCTCCGACCACTGCCGAATAAGCAACGTGACTGGATGCAATGGATGGAGGGCTCACACTGCGACCGAAGGGAGCGGCGGCTAACTGCAACAGAAGGGAGAGCCCCAATCACCGCCTAAAAAGCAACATGACTCAATGCAACGGATGGAGGGCTCACACTGTGATCAAAGGGAGCGGCAGCTCACTGCATTGGAAGGGAGAGCCCCGACCACCACCGAATAAGCAACACGATTAAAAAATGACAGATGGAAGGCTCACACTGCCACCGAAGCGAGTGGCGGCTCACTGCTTTGGAAGGGAGAGCCCCATCCACTGCCGAATAAGCAATGTAACTCGATACAACGGATGGAGGGCTCACACTGGGACTGAAGGGAGCGGCAGCTCACTCAACTGCCAAATAAGCAACGTGATTCGAAACGACAGACAGTTTTTTTTTATTTTTTTTAGCTGATCAGAGTTAGATGGGCTTCCTTTATGTGGAAATTATTAAACTTGATTTAGCTTTTGAAGGCGTCTGATGACCATCAACTGATGGCTTGTATCTGCTACTGTGAGAGGCCTTTTTGAGCTGCTGTGGTTGCTGCCCTGATGTGAAAGGAGTGGCTGGAATATTTCTGCAGATACGCCTGCGCAAGGATTCGTTTTAGGTGTTTTCGGGACTAAAAATGTGTAACGGGGTGGTTAGAGTTGTCGACGAATAGAGGGTCGAGAGAGGATTTAGATTGAGAGCTCCTGAATTGTAAGTAAGAAAAAAACGCCTAATATGGGTGAATTGGAGAAAGGAGGTTGAAATTGTAGATGTAGTGACCTATTCTTTCTTTGTTGAATCTGGAGGTTATTGTGAGTTCTTTGGCAGCAAAGCCTGAAATTTGGCTGGATCTAGGTTGATGCCTAGGAATTCGATTGATTGGGTTGGGCCTAAAGTCTTTTTCTGAGCAATGGGAATTCCGAGATCCGCAAATGTTTGGATTGTCGTAATATTTGTAGCTGGGATGGAATTGGGAGGTGATATGATTAGAAAATCGTCGAGTGGTTGAATTAGATGAGGAATTGAATAGTTGTTACGCAGCATCCAGCAAATGGCCTCTGATAACGTGTTGAAAATTTTGGGGCAACTTTTACATCTGAAGGTTAAACATACTGAGAAATAATACATCCCGTGCCAGTGAATCCCTAAAAAATGCCATGAATCTGGGTGAATAGGCATCACTTTAATGCCTGATGCAAAAAAAAACTCGAAAGGGAGAGTGTCGAATTGACCAATCATGAAACCTGACTTGACTTCTTTTTTTATTAGATTGTCTACTGTATCTCAGGGCTCCAAACTGCGACTAAAACGGTCGCATTTGCGACCAAAAATATTAAATTGTGAGTGAAGTTTTTGCTGAGGTCGCCACTGGCGACTATGCCTATGTATTTACATGTTATAACTTTAAAATTAGCATGTAATGCCTTTTTTCCTGATTGTTTTGCAATCACATCTTTTGTTATGGTCGTGTATTAAACTGAGACGATGCGCATCAAAGTTTTAGTGGAAAAAAGAGTTTCAAACAGTCCTCATCTCTGCCGCACCGCAGCGTTGTCGCACACAGTCTGCTAAACGCAGCTCAGTTGTGCAGCACGAGAGAGAGATCGAAATGACTGAGATGTAAGAAGTGAAAGTGCAGAAAAGCAGTGCTTATTTCGTGCACAACTTGAAAAAACTACAACAGGTAAAGCTGTCAACTGTGTGGATATTGGCAATATCGTTGACAATTCTCGTTTATCATTAATAATATGGCTTCTTAGTCTATGCTGTGTTCTGTTAATGCGTGAACTTCATTATTTGAAGCGCACTTGCCGTCCAGTAATCACAAAAAGCTTTGTGCTTTGTTACTTTTTAATAAACAAATTATCAGCTTTAAAATTATTCAAAATTCATAACAAAATTCAAACAATAAATACAATTTTGTTTTTGGAACTCTTTAATGCGGCAGGCACGGTGGCTTTAGCACTTCAGTTCAAGTGGCAAGTGAACCCATTTAATCTTTCTCTTTACTGCTGTAGTACCAGGGCCAGATTAACATAAGGGCTTGGTGGGGCTGAAGCCCCAGGGCCTGACGTGATTGGGTGTGGAGGAAAGGAAAATTAGACCTAGAATTGATTGGCCATCGGGAGCACCCAAGCTTTTCCCGGTGTGCCGATTGCCGAAATCCTACCACGCCCCCACATATTAGTGTCTGTGCTCGGCTTTACTGTAGCGCATGGGAAACAAACACTAAAAGCCAAGTGATGAAACAGCACTAAGTTACAAGATTAAACTGCAGGGCGCAAGAGAACAGCTGGACCACACCGGACCGGTGTCTCCCGCCGCCACAGTGCTGACAACCACTGTAGCTCAACACTTCTGCCGCTCTATTGATGTGATAATAAGCAGCGCTTGCCCATTTGAATTCCACACACAACACTTATATTTGAACAGTAAAGTCTCTGTGGTGAAGCTAGCGGAAACCAGATTGAACAGCACCGACCATGTAAACTGAAGTGTACAGGTAAACTGTGTAAGGAATTTAACTCATTAATTCTTGATAAGGGAATTAATCATTAATTTTATTTCTAGCTCAGGTTTTGAAAGGACTCGAATCTGAAAATTCGAGGTCCACCTGATTAAAACTTAATTCAAATCTGATAGTTTACACTTTAAATCAACGGTCGTCCAGCGAGCCGGTGATCTCAGTATATTTTAACAACTTGAATCTTTGTATTTCCCTGGCCATGGGTAATACGTTCTCTGATAAGTAAGCTACGAGCTAGGTAACGTGATCTTTGGCAAAGGTTTTTGACTTTAAAGTTATCTGACACCGGACAATGGTTCTTTATAAATGAAACACAAATTTTATTGGCTACTCTAGATTACATTAAAGCTAAGCTAAAATACACACACACACACACATATACAGTTCAGAAGTGAGTTAATGGAGTTGCATGAAGTTTCAAAGTTCTAACACGTTTTCACGAGTGGTTTTAAATTCAGCCTGAGAGAATTCACAAAGCACATATTTTCTTATCTTTACTGCTTAACTCAATTCACCAGCGTCAGTTCAGCAGATAGAAGACTTGTACTTGCGTTTTGCTGTGGATGACAGCTGAAAAGCTGAGTCATTCCTCGTGGCTACTGGAGGGGATCCTTGCTCAAGAAAGCAAGTGGCGAAGAGCCTGCGTTCGGCAGAGCAAGCGGCAAAAGCCTTCACTCGAGAGAGTAAACAGCGAGAAGCAATTGAATCTGCCTTGCTGTGGGGTTTTGATCCGTAGCATACGTCCAACCTACGGCGCGATCTTCCAATCGGCTTCTTGCAAGGCGGAGCGTGCATACCTTAACAAGAGGCTTCAATAAGCGACCCCTATAAAAGTTGTTAATACTTCTATAAAGTCTCTTAAATGCAAACATTGTACATACTATTAAAGTTTTCTTAATTTCATCATTCTGCATTTGTCGTGCCTATTCGTTCAAGATTAAACTTCACATATTACACACATTTTAATAACCTTATTTCCTAAAAAGGGTGATAAACACTGATTAAAGTTGCACCGATTACATGAAACACATCAAGCATATATATATATATATAAGACATACAACATATTATTTGTGAATCTGGTTGCCCTGTTATGCGCATAACTGATTTTCTGTTGAAATTGTCTGTTGTAAGTTTCGTGTCCCTTTTTTGGAATGCAGGGGGAAAGGGGAGGTGTCCTGAGGTCATGCCCATGTCATGAGTTGGGAGTCTGCCATTCTTCTCCTGGACAGAGAGCTCTTAATCCGTCGCTTTCTGTTTATCGGATTTAGCAATTTATGCATTAGACGGTCATGGGGTCCGGGCGAGTCTGTCGCTGGAACACATCTCAGATACCATGTTCTTCATTCTGTTGGAATGCAGGATGGGATGGGAATCATGTGTTAGTCATGTATAGATCCCGTGTGGCCTGAGGTTAGTTAATTTACTTCATCCTTTTCCTGTTGGATGTGAGAGGTCCATTCATTGGTGGTCACAAGACATCGTGGTTTCTATATGTTGTAGTCCTCATACAAAATATCTCTGTGGTATCTCTTGATTAGATTAATCCAGACCTCATGATGGCTGATAGGGGCATATCAGTGTCCGTTCATGTACTAGAAATCCCTACACTGTACAAAACTGTAAATAAGCAATTTAATCCACAGCACCACACCTAGGCTATTTAACATGCATTTACTGACATTGTAGAAATACGGTTAATGAAATTTATTATTAATGTCACGAAAATTGTAATAGGATACTTATAGCCTATTAAATATTGGTTCAAATAAAGGCAATAAATCAATTTTATAAAGGTTTACTAATACTATAGTTAACTCGGGATTCAAGAGTTAGCTTTTCATTAGGGCAACTACAAAGGAAAATTTAATAGTTCTAATAAACTTTAATTGCAGAAAAATATGAATTCAATAATTAAGAGCTTGCAATATAATGGAATATTAATATTGTTAAATGCATTTTAAGTATTCAAAAATATAATTTGTTTTCTTCCGTTATTTATTAATAAATAAATTATTCCAATTGCCCTAACCCCAGCAAAACATTTATGGGGGACTGTATGGGCCAGATGGGCTGAATTTTAGCACCTGTCCAGCCCTGATGATTCTCCTCTTCTAGGGCCAGAAAGAAGACCTTCTAATAATAAAACTATTTAAACTAAACTCCTTAAGGGAGCTGTATATGCTCAAAAGTTGTTGCTGTTTCTGGAATATGCTCAAAAGTTGTTTGCTTTGACTTCATATATCTGTTGTTAATGTATTTATCCTTTTAATGTGTTGCCTGGAATATTTAGTATGCTTACACATTGTTTCTCTGTGTGTTGGATATTTGATTAAAAAAAAAAACATTATTCCTGTTGTAGAAAACATTGTGGCACCAAGATAGGCTACTATGAAGGGGGGCCCTTGGGTTTGCTATAGCCCCAGGGCCCTATGTGTTCTTAATCCGGGCCTGTATAGTACATAATGAAGATGAATTAACATCAAAAGGTAGGCTATTTTATAAGAGAGCCTACAGTACAACTTACTGAAATGTCTCATGTAAAAGCTTTTTCAGTGTTTCAAATTGCGGAAAATGTGTAAAGCTTGTAAACATTGCAACGTAATATATATTTAACCGTTCGGTGTCCATAAGCTCATCAGTCAGCTAGAAAAATAACTATAAAGAGGAGCATTTTGCTATATTTATGCGCTATTGCATTTTAATATTTTTACTTAACTTGTTGTCTACACAATTCAACTCCTCCTATAAAATAGCATTTTACTAATTAAGAAAAACAGACTGAAAGTGTGAAAGACATACACTCTTAAAAATAAAGGTGCTTAAAAGGTTCTTCACAGAACCATTTTTGGTTCCACAAAGAACTATTCAGTCAAAGGTTCTTTAAAGAACCATCTCTTTCTCAACTTTTTATAATCTGAAAAGCTTTCTTTTGCCAAAAAGAACCTTTTGTTAAATGTAAAGGTTCTTCAGAAGTTAAAGGTTCTTTATGAAACCATTTAGACAAAAAGGTTCTTCTGTGGCATCGTTAAGTACCTTTATTTTTAAGAGTGTATGACAACATTTACAGGATGCATTAGGGCCTTTCGCACCGCTTTAATTCCAGAACTAAATGTACAGTACTAAAGTACTGGGACGATTTTGTGCTAACTATTTCCCAGTACCATTTAAAGGGTTGCATTCGCACCGAGAGTGTGTGTACTGTGACGAGCGTCCGGAAGCTTCATCAGCGTCGCCCTGGAAACAAGCGAGGAGCACCTGGCCATCATCATTATATGCTGATCGGTCACAGCTGCACCTTATCAGGCGGCGGCTACATAAGCCACGCAAGCCCTGCCATCTGGGAGATTCCTCCATGAGACTGAGCACTAACTCGCCCTCTCATTTTTCCCACAGAAAGCAGCTTGTGACCGACCAGCCCCACAGGAGCACTGCACGGACCCTCTGCACTGGGAAGACGGAAGAGAGCACTCACGGCACCGGAGCACCACGGAGCGTCATTTGTGCGCGGCGTTCAACAACAGAAACAAAGAAGAACAACATTAACAACAGGAGGATGGAGGACGCTGTGATCGGAGCTGTGATTTTGTTGTGTCTCGCGGGTTTCAGAATAATGGACATGGAAAGTCGACGTATACGTAAAGCGATTGAAAGGAGGACTAAGAATCTCCAACGACAACTGGCAGTGCTACATTTGCTACAAGTGCCTGGACTTCAGCGTCCGTCCATCTATCGCTGTTCTCCATACTTGCGAAATAAGTTGACACTGTTTACACAACGTTTTAAATCATGGCGGGGGAGGGGGTTTTCATACGCGTTTGGCCAATCAATGTCTACTTATGTCAAGCTTAGTACCAGTTGTGCTGGTTAGACCCTGCTCCGGAGTAGGAGCTAATTTGGTTCTCGAAAAAGGCAGTCCGGTACTAAAATCTCACCCAGTTCCGGCGGTGCGAAACCGCCAAAAAGTGCGTAGTTCCTCAATTAGTTCTGGTACTATGAAAAAGTTCCCGCGGTGCGAAAGGCCCTATTGAGACCAAACTACACTCAGTGGCCAAGTGATGCTTAGGTCCATGACATTGGTACAGATTCTGTGTTATAACCGAAACACAGAGTGCAGGAAGTGGGAAGACAATTGTTTCACAACAATGCGTGACTGTATATTTCAAGTTGGAAAAGACATTTAGTTCCCCACTTTAAGTGAACCTTAGTTCCCAGGTCATCTACAAGATGGATTAAAATGCTGATAAAGTCAAGAAAAGATGAGACCTAAACACATGACAGTATGATTGAAATGTTAAAATGTAAAATAAAATCATAATAATAATAAAATAAGTAAAACACGTTTATTCTGTGGCACCTAAAAAAATAATTTGGCGCCTAAGTTTTTCTCTTATAGGAGCCAATGGCTCCTTACTATATTTTTTTTTGTCTGGAGCCCTGTATCTGGTTCTGCGAGTACGGATTGGAGATTGGATTGATAAATTGGCTTGCGTTGCTGACTGGTGAGGCCCTATGCGGGCGTCTGCAGCGGGGGCTGCGGGCAATTGATAGGGAAAGGGAGCAGAACTAGAGGAAGGGTAATAGTAAGGTGGCTGGGCTTGAGCTGCTAGCGGAGGCAGCCTCACGCTAGCTTCTGCCACCAGAGGTAGAGTGCAGGAAGTGGGAAGAATAGGAAGAGGTTGGAAGGTTATGTTAGGAGATACAGTTGCAAAATTTGGTCTCAGAATAATAATAAAAATAATAATAATAATAAGTTTACATAGCACAACAGTATGTTGGCTTTCTCAATGCAACATAAAAATAATAATAATATATATAATATATATATAAATAATATATTTTAAAAATCCAAATTAGATTCGGCAAATACATTAAAATGCATACCTATTTATTTTTAAAAATACATTTTTAAATTTAGCAAATGCATTAAAATGCATACCTATTAATGGATGCTACGGTTCAAACACAGATTGCAGCATGCTCGTTATGCCAAGAGTCAGATGAAATGGAAAATACTGCTGATTCTCCATTACAGCCAGTGCCTTTTCCTGGGGCTCTGTGGCTGAAGTTGGGTTTGGACATTGTAGGACAAATTGTGAAAGATGCTTATGCCTCAGATATAGTATCATACGGACTATTATTCAAAATGGCCTGAAGTAGCGTTTACACCTTCCTTTAAAACATCTGTTGTAATTGTATTTTTCTGAAGTCTGTTTTTAACCAATATGGAAACCCTGAATGCCTGGCAATAGATAACAGACTGCAACTTACTTACTCACTCTTTGCTGCCTTTCTGGACGAATGAAATATAGTGCACACCAGAACTGCAGTGTATCATCCTGCAGCCAAAGGTGCTGTGGAAAGATTCATTTAGATTCTTAAAGGAGTAGTTCACTTCCAGAATGAAAATTCTGTCATCATTTACTCACCCTCCACTTATTCCAAACTTGTATGTGGTTCTTTCTTCTGTTGAACAGATATTTTGAAAATGTTAGTATCTGAACAGTTGATGGGCACCATTGACTTCTACAGTATTTTTTTTCAAAAGTCAATGGTGTCGATCAACTATATGGATACTAAAATTTTTAAAACATCTTCTTTTGTGTTCAAAATAAGAAAGAAACACAGCAAGAGTTTTGTCCCACGACTATGGTGCCTTACACTCACCCAACTGCCCTGCTGCAGGGGCTCTGCAACCGGAACCGAACAATGTACGGTGTTCCAAACACTGAACAGAACACACAAAGACATGCTAGACTGTATAAACCACCATTTTGTTTGAATGGCTATGAAAGTAAATAGAAGAGTACACACAGTGGTTACGAATTACAGAACATATACACACAACACACACACACACATAACATAACATATATATATATATATATTAGTACCGTCAATCGATTAAAAAAATTACTTATTAATCAAAACAAAATCTGAAATTAATCACGATTAATCCCACCTAACATTAAAGTTTTTAAATGTACTTTTATATTGCAATTATTTCACATTAAATCTTTCAAATTAATGTACAAACAACATGAAAACAGTATATTTTTAAATATTTGTTTAATGGCATCTTTTTTATTACTGAAGGCCAGTATCTGTCACGAATCCTGTCCATGGACTTCCATTCAATCACCACCAGAGGTCAGATCATCATGAGTCAAGTCAAGTCATAACTGATCTTCATGAGTCAAGTCACAGCTGATCTTCATGAGGCAAGTCAAGTCACAGTTGATCGTCATGAGTCAAGTCAAGTCACAGTTGATCGTCATGATGCAAGTCAAGTCACAATTGATTGTCATGAGTCATGTCAAGTCACAGCTTCCATTCCTGAGTCAAGTCAAGTCTCAGCTGTTCGTCCAGAGTCACGTCACGTCTCAGCTATTCATCCAGAGTCATGTCACGTCCTGTCTGTTACACCCAGATTGTCAAGGTCAGTCCCTCCATATCCCAGTCTGGTATCCAGTGTGAGGGATGCACCGCTGGTGTCTGCACGCGCAGCTGGTATCCCCAAACCCACTCACTTCAGCCCTCCTGTTCCTGAACTGATTCCCCTGTCTGAAGCGCTTCCCTTGATGGGGATCGCTTTTTGGTGTGTTTGGGCTGCGTACACTACCACAGAACCTCCTGAGATGATGGTGCTCTCTCCAGGTCCTCCAGAGGTGGCAGCTGAGGCTGCAGAACCTCCCGAGGTGGCGGCGCTCGCTTCGGCTCCTGGTATGGTGGTGGCACCCAGCAATAAACTTTCAGCCCGTCCTGTCACGGTCGAAGGGACTGTTGCTTAACTCTGTACCTATACGGTTAAAAGGAATGTTAATGAACTCTCCCTGTTTCCTGCTGGTATTACTGTAGAACCTCCAGAGGTGGCGGCATTCGCTGCAGAACCTCCAGAGGTGTCAGTAGTATCCACTTGTGAACTCTCGTCCTGTTCTGTTCCGGCCAGGGAGGCCGTCTGTGAATTCTCTGCCTGTCCTGTTCCGGCCAAGGAGGCCGCCTATGAACTCTCTGC
>NW_015506543.1:60674-61070 GCF_001515645.1 Sinocyclocheilus grahami
TTCAATCACCACCAGAGGTCACCCTTCCATTACATTGATTCTCGCACTACACAAACTGTTGCATGTCATCCCGGACTACATATCTCACCATCCATTGCACTGATTGCACACAGCACTGATTGCACACAGCTGTCATCAATCACACCTTCCCTATATATACACTCACTCTGATCCCCGTCAGCTGCCGAGTATTGTGTGCGCTTATCGCTAGCAGTGATAGCTACCTTACAGAGCCCTCGTTAGTTTCCCAGTCCCTGTCCTAGTCTTGCCCTGTCTGTTTTCTTGGTTTCTGATCTTTGCCTGTTTTCCTGGATTTATCCCTCTAGTCTCGCCCTTTTGATTCTGTTCGCCGATCGTTGACCTTCGCTAGCCCTAGGATTATTCTTGTGTCTTGCC
>NW_015506543.1:62016-62434 GCF_001515645.1 Sinocyclocheilus grahami
CACTACACAAACTGTTGCATGTCATCCCGGACTACATATCTCACCATCCATTGCACTGATTGCACACAGCACTGATTGCACACAGCTGTCATCAATCACACCTTCCCTATATATACACTCACTCTGATCCCCGTCAGCTGCCGAGTATTGTGTGCGCTTATCGCTAGCAGTGATAGCTACCTTACAGAGCCCTCGTTAGTTTCCCAGTCCCTGTCCTAGTCTTGCCCTGTCTGTTTTCTTGGTTTCTGATCTTTGCCTGTTTTCCTGGATTTATCCCTCTAGTCTCGCCCTTTTGATTCTGTTCGCCGATCGTTGACCTTCGCTAGCCCTAGGATTATTCTTGTGTCTTGCCCACCATATACCTGTTTGCCATTGTTCGACCCTGCCTGTGTTTCTGACCTCTTCTTCTTTAAATAAA
>NW_015506543.1:62564-94777 GCF_001515645.1 Sinocyclocheilus grahami
ACATTACAGTATAATTGAGAGCTATCAATTTTAACATTTATTAGAGTTCTAATTTAAGTGAACTTAAAACAATCTTCACATAAACCCATTATTATAAATGTCACATTTACCTGTGTCCTTCAGCAGAAATATATTGAAGTTATCAAACAATAAATTCTAAATTAAATATAGATTAATCCTTAAAGCTATAAAAGTTAATTTTTCACCTCTTTTTTCCTTTGTCCTTTGATTAATAGACATCACAGCAGCTGGTTATTAGGTTGTTTTGGCTGTTATTTATTTAAGAGTTGCCGCTGCTGAACGTGACGCAGATCTGACACGCATCATATTTACTCTTCTTACCTTTCTTGAAGTCTTGAATTCTCTATTAAAGAGCTGACGAGTTGAATCTGGTGTGTTAGATGAGGGAGACAGTGCTGGGCTGCTCCAGGACAGTTTTGAAAACCATTTCAGAGACACGTTCTTAAATGTGATTTCATGACTTAACTGACCACGACATTGCATGGACGTAGTTTATTTCGCGATTTGATATGAAAAGATATAGGCCACAGCGTGCGCCGGCACCTTTGTGTGTGCAATTGTAGAGCACGTGCTGCGAGCACACAGTGCCGTATCCACGCTCGCTTGACTCACGCCTGGTGCTGAAGTGAAGTGGAGCTCGCGTCTGAAACGTCTCCCGTTTTCAGTCGTTCTGCACTTCTTATCAAGAGAAAAAGTGACCGACGCAGCAGTTGTGAGTGGGGTGGCCAACCCTAGCAAGCAAGGCTGCAAGCATCAGACCAACTGTAGCAATGAGTAATTGAAGCCATTTTCCCAGGATGTTCGGCCAAATATGGTATCAATGTTTTCGGAAAGACCCAAGGAATATTTTGAGTCCAGTTTCATTATAAAAGGGTCATTTAATCAAAAGTTATTAGCATTTTTGGAAATTTCATTATTAGTGGTTAATGAATGGTTTATCACTTTGACCAATAGGTGGCACTGTTACCAAATTGATGTGGCATGGTCAGTGTGAGGTGACAATAGCACATAAAGAGTTTGGTGTCAATATGTCAAAGCTTTGCAGAGACACAGCCTCAGAACAGTTTGGCATCATTACAGCAAATTCGTTGATGCATTAAACGATAACGGTTTCGTATATCAACACGAAATCCATAACTTTTTGCCAGCATGATCTGAAGATGATCTGAGCCAAATTTGGTGAAAATCAGACCAACGGTCTAGGAGGAGTTAGAAAGTTAGGCCAATTATGTCATAATTGGCATCAATGTTCTCGGCATGATCCAAGGAATCTACAATCGTGGCCAAAAGTTTTGGCAGTGACTTAAATTTGGTGTTTTGCAAAGTTTGCTGCTTCATTATTTGTTGATTATTTTTCCACAAGTTTCTATGGTATACTGAAAAACAATTATAAGCATATTTTAGGTTTAAAGGCTTTTATTGGCAAATAAATATAATGAGTCAATATTTACAGTGTTGACCCTTGTTCTTCATAACCTCTACAATACGCTCTGGCATGCTGGATATTAGCTTCTGGGCCAAATCCTGACTGATGGCGATCCATTCTTGCCTTATTAGTTTTCGGAGTTGATCACAATTTGTGGGCTTCTGCTTGTCCACTCGCCTTTTAAGGACTGACCACAGGTTCTCTATGGTATTGAGATCCGGGGAGTTGCCTGGCCACGGATCCAAAATTTCAATGTAATGATCTTCGAAGCCACTTATTTATCACTCTTGCTTTGTGACATGGTGCTCCATCATGCTGGAAAATGCACGGATCATCACCAAATTGTTCATGGATCGTTGGAAGAAGTCACTGTTGCAGGACGTTTTGATACCATTCTTTATTCATGGCAGTGTTTTTGGGCAAAATAATGAGAGAGCCCACTCCATTGGTTGAAAAGCAACCCCGCACATCGATGGTCTCAGGATGCTTCACTGTTGGCACAACACAGGACTCATTGTAGCGTTCACCTTTTCTTCTCTGAACAATCGATTTTCCAGATGTCCCAAACAGTCGGAAGGGAGCTTCATCAGAGAAAATAACTTTGCTCCAGTCTTCTGCTGTCCAATCCTTGTACTTCCTGCAGAATTTCAGTCTGTCCATGACATTTTTCTTGGAGAGAAGTGACTTCTTTGCTGCCCTTCTTGACACCAGGCCGTTGTCTAAAAGTCTTGCAGATGCTCTCACACCAACCTGCTGCCATTCCTGAGCAAGCTCTGCACTGGTGGTGACACGATTCCATTGCTGACTCCTCAGGAGGAGACGGTCCTGGCACTTGCTGGACACCCTGGGGCATCCTGAAGACTTCTTCACTGCAGTCGAACCTCTCTCCTTGAAGTTCTTGATGATCCGGTAAATGGTTCTTTCAGGTGCAATATTCTTTGTAGCAATTTCCTTGCATGTGAGGCCATTTTGATGCAAAGCGATGATGGCTGCACATGTTTCTTTGGAGGTAAACATATCTAACAAGAACACAATGACTGGAAGCGCTTCTTCCCTTCATCAGTCTGCTCTTACAATCTATTTAGTATGATAGTGATTTTACCTGACTAGTACTCATTCACACTTTCACATGTGCTGCTGATACGATTAGTCAATTAATGTTAGCTGGTCATTTTGTGTCAGGATCAAAAAACAGTGAAATTGGTTTTATTGTGAAAAGTTCATATTTTTGGCCACTGAAGCTTTTATCAATTATTTAAAATGCATCTGATCACTCTATACGATAATGTAGAAACAATGTGAATGAACACCACAACAGCTTAATGTCAACTTCTGAATTTTGTTCTAGGCCAAGCAAAACTGGCCATTTATACAAGCAGGAAAGCAGAAAACTTTGCAAAACACAAAATTTATGTCACTGCCAAAACTTTTGGCCACGATTGTGTCAAAACCAGTCTCATTACAATAGGCTAATTGAAGAAAAAGTTATTAGCAGTTTTGGATATTTCATTATAGGTTTTGACCACAAGGTGGTGCTGCCTCGAAACTTTTTTAAGTACTGTCAGGGCGTGGTGCTGAAAGCACATACCGGATTTCGTAATGATACGCCAATGCGTTCATAAAGTAAAGCATTTTATGACAAAATTCAAATTGGCCAACGCCCAAAATGGCTGACATGGGAAACTATAGTTCGACCTGGCATGCTGCACTGAATCTAAAGAGACCAGTTTTGTGATTTTTGACCTAACCATTCAGAAGTTATATGCAAAATAGCCATTGGCAAAATGGCAAAATTGCCATTTTTCACATCTCCTGGCCACTAGGTGGCACTGCACCGAAACTCTGCATGTAGCCTCAGGTTATGGTTATTATAACATGCATCAAGTTTGGTCTCAATAAGCTAAAGTGTTGCAGAGATATTACCTCATATAGACCAGTTCGAAAAAGTAGGTTTTTTGAAATATTAAAAACTGCAAAAAATCTTGACCCATAGAATTTTACATTTTGGTGTTCATTCGACTCCGCATGAGCCAAGCAATCAGAGAGAAAAAAAATTGTTTCTAAAATGTACGTTTCAAAAGTTATTAGCATAAACATAAGTGAAAATTTGGACAAGTGGTGGTGCTAGAAAGTTTGAGTTAGAGACTCCAAACTTGCAGTGGTTAATTTCATAACTTTCCCACAAGCGTTCTATGGGCTGCCATAGACTTCCAGAGTGGAATAATAATAATAAGAAGAACGTTATCGGATTCAATAGATGTTGAATTAATAATTCCCCTAATAATTATTGAAAGGGTAAACCACCAGTTTGTTTGAATGGCTATGAAAATAAATCAGAGTACACACAGTGGTTATGAATTAAAGAGAATATACATACATTGTGTGTGGCTACACAATACAGTAATGTTATTGTTATACTGTTATGTATAACAATAAGGAGAAGTGAAATGTTCCTCAGAGTTATAAATTAATATAATTACAATTACTTAATTATTGAAAGGAACTAGCTGTAATATGGAAACCTATGTTTTATAGGTTCATATGGTGAAAATCATAAATTTTTCTGAGTTAATTGGAAGTGGAATTGTTACAATGGGGGAGACGTGGTGTTCTGTTGTTCTATGCTATTCTTACTGAGATTGCTAAGTGGAAGTAGTACTGACTAAAGTGATAAGGATAGGTTGTAGAGAGGTAGAAAAAGAATGGAGAGCATGAGTTTGTATGCGTCCTAAGAGTTATTCAAATATGTAACCCATTCACCTACTTTGGTCTGGCTTCATTCTAAATCCTGCAAATATAACAACACTGTAAGCCAGAAGAAAGTTATTGATCCCTTACTAAAGCCCACTAATGATTTCTTTGATCTGTCTTTGTTCAATTTTTTTCTTTTTTTAACATTTCACTTTATTTCTTTTGACAACAGATCTTAAGTGGGGTTATTCTGGAGATACTTGAGGAGGATTTCGGAGAGTGCTTTACCCCAGAAGTGCAGACATCCTGGACCAAACTGATGGCAGCATTGTACTGGTATATCACAGGGGCCTATACTGAGGTGGGGTGGCTCAAACTCTCCAGCTCAGCGGTCTGAGATTAAGCATTCATTCCCACTGCCCATGAACACTGGTTGTAACCCATCAGCTTGGCTAGCCAAAGGACTGACTTAAGAGGAAAAAGATACATAGAATAGAATTAGAAATTAGTTTTCCATCATATGCATCATTCTCTTTCACCTTGTTTTATACATTTTTAGTATATATAACTCAAACCTCTAAGATGTTGTCTGTGCTGTGTAGTGTAATGTGCATGTGTCTTTTAGGCTTGTGTTTCAATATGTGTATGAAAACAAATTACAGTTGAACACATCACAGTTCATTATAATGTTACACCTGAATTACAATACCTACTAAAGACCAATGAAAATAAATAGCATAAACCTGCTGTTCATTTGTCAACTTTATCAAGACAACAGTGTTCTCCAAAATGCAAACCACACAAAAGTCTTGATTGTTCAGTAATTTACTCATGTTAATTGAATCTAACCTTTTTGTTGCTTCTCGCATATTAGAGGCATAAATTAATAAAATAGCATATTCAAGAGGTGACCCAGTATTCTCAGATCTGCAGTTTAACCCACTGGTATTGTTCATTGGGAGTCATACTTGTGTTGTTCACAGTCAAAAGTGACCGGGCACCTGAAATGACACTTTTTGTTTGTTTGTTTTTTTAACAGTGAAATTAATGTAATATATTTTTGTTTCGATAATATTTTTTCTTTTTCCTTTTGTATTTTGAGATAATTTCATGGTTCTATTTAATATGCAATAATTATGATACATTTTTCCCATTGAAAATAATACAACATTTTTTCTAATATTTTTTTCTATTACGTTTCAATTATGGCAGTATTTTGTGTTAAAATAGAGACAATGCCTTTAAAATCCATTTGAAATCCATTTCCAAGGCAGATTAGTTCCATCTGGTGGGAGAAAAAAAAAGAAAAACATCTGAAATTTCATGGTTTAGCCACCAGATTCCCATAGAGCTCTATTAAAAGACTTATAAATTCTCTAGTTGTTTTTAGACATAAATACTTTTGTCAAGTTGTGGATTTGGTTTTATATTTAGACATTCTCAAAGACAACTTTTTGTAAAGGTTTAGATTTTTTTTTTTAATGTTGGTTTGAAATGTTTTTATATTAATTTTACTACAGTTAAACCTGAACACAGGGGGGGGGGGGTAGTATGGAATTTCGTACTATTCTGATGAAGAATATTTAAAAATATTTTTTATTCCAGTCTAATGCTGTATCAGACCCCAGAGAGCACAATTACTAAATTAAATCTAACTCATTAATATGTTAACAAAAACACAAATTTCATTATGTTCAGGAATTTGTTGCTGATTAAATAGATAGAATAGATACAAAAAAAAAAAAATCTAATGAGCTCTCAGACACTAAGAAACACCATTCCAAATAGTGGTGCAATAATACACACACATAAAAACATGACTGATTATGATCTATTCCACCAAAGTCTTGCATTATATGTCCTTTAAGTATGTTTTATTATATGGTGTGTGTTTGTGGTTATTTTGATTCATTTTTTTAAATCTAATTTATCCAAGCATCCATCCTTCCACACATGCCTTACAATGTTATTCCACGTATACCTCACTCCATCTCCAGCAAAACAATCATCTCTTTCTTTCTAAAATGGGCTCCTTCTCTTTACCAGCTTTTCCATCACTCTTCTTCTCCTCTTCTTTGTATTCGCTCTGTCTTTTTTTTCTCTCTTTCTTTATTGCCATGGCACATTTTTCCATTATCTAGCTAATTCCACCTACTGGCAGTGAGCCTGTCACTGTGCAATGGCCTATGCCAGGTTTCCCTTGATTCACACACATCCACAAATGCATACAAACAATGTTTCAGCTGTATAATATTACTGACAAATGCTTTATGATTTACTAAGACTGACTGCAGACTGTTTAAAAACCTGTTTTTCTGGGTTTGTTCTCAGCATAGTATTGAAATATTTCCCAAAATGCTAATTAAAATAACAGCACACACATGAACATGAATATTATGTGGTAAACTTTTATTTTTCTAACTATTACAGTTTCTGTATCTGAGTTTATTATGGTGTCTCAATATCAAAAGACTGTATGATTTTTTTTTTCTTTTGGTACATAATACTAATCTTAGTGGAGTCATTCTACTTCATAAATATAAATTAAAAATAAGATATGAATATGAATATAATAAATACTATCTACAAGCATGTGATGCATCATCTGTTATTACTCTTATACTGCCTTTGAATTCTGACTTTCAGAAGTGTCTTTTTTCTTTGACCATTGCCACGTGATGAGCTCCCTGTCATGTGGTCTTTACTATTATCATAGTCCCATCTCTTTGCTGACACAACATTTTCAGAGAGTTTATATATTTTAGAGATTAAAACAATCCAGACAAAAATAATGTTTGGCTGCATTACCTACTAGTGTGCAACTTGGGTATGTTTACACAACAATGTACTAAAAACTGAAAGGTTTTTCCTTTGTATTTTTGAAAAGTTTTAAGTAAACTTTGTCAAAATGATCCCTATTCACATGGATGTGAAAATGACTAAAACACTTAGTGTTATATACTATTATAGTATAATATTGTAGTTATCAATGTCATTTTGTAAAGAAACACTATGCGTTTGTGCACATTCCGTAGACTGAACACGTAATGCGCAAGCACATGACATCACCACAAATTTTTCGCAAATTTGTGTTTTTGTAGTTTACGAAGAGAAAATAATGTCATCGCTTTCGAAAACTTGCACTTTGAAACTCGTTTTCAGAAGTTTACATTTTCAGGCCCCAAAACGCTGTTGTCAAAGTTTACCATTTTTAGTTTACCATGGTGTTGTGTAAACTCCCTCTAAATGGGGAGACTAAAAACACTTTATAGTCAAGTCAAGTAAAGTCACCTTTATTTATATAGCGCTTTTAACAATACAGATTGTGTCAAAGCAACTATGTATAGCAGGGGTGCCCACTCCTGGGGCCTGTACCGTGAAGCTAGATTAGCTGGCTAGCCAGGTAAGTTTCAGTTTAGTTTGCACTAATCCTGGGATTTAGGTACCATAAAAAGTGGCTTGGCTTTTAGAGGCATTCATTGCCTTAGTAACTTACATTCTACAGCTAACCTGCTCTGGAGCAGGTTATGTTCTGGTTTAGAGATCTCAAAGTGAAATTTGACCAATCAGCTTCAAGCAAAGTGACACATGTCTGACACAATAAAGCCACTCCCCCAGTTTCTCTTACTCCAAATGAAAGGACGCTACATAGTAAAACATTTTTAAAGATGTCTGAATTTAGAGATGATTATTTTTTATAATTATTTTATATGATTTATATAATTATTATACCCTTAATCCACACAAGCTAGCTTAGTTTAATAGTAATTATTAAGCTTTTATTTTAAATTAATGTAAACATATAGATAATATGCAATATAAATACGTTTTAGAATCAATAGCTTTAAACATGACTACATATGAGCTTAGATTTTTAAGTGTTTTATACCTATAAATATGATCAACTCTATGAACTAACTTTACAACTTTTACTTGCACTTATAAAGCAAGATGTTGAAAAGTAAAAAGTTTTCCTCTTTCATGGATAGCTCGTTTCATCTTGTAAATGTGTTTAAATTCTTCATATTGTTCAATATTTTAATCTTTGGTAGTGAATCACACTGACTCTCTCTCAAGAAGTGAATCACAGTTTCGAGGTATCTGATTGGCTGTTCATTACTGATGTCACTCTTTCATGTGCACGTGCTCCATTAACTCAGGATCAAGCCTGAGTTGACAGAGAAAGTTGATGATGAGCTTCATGGTACCAACAAAGCCGTATTGGACTGGTTTGGTTTTGTCAACTCAAAACTAATCCTGTAACCCCAAGTTTGTTCAGCCACCATCATGGTACAGGTCCCTGTTCCTGGAGATCTACCTTCCTACAAAGTTCAGCTCCAACCCTGATCAAACACACCTGAACCAGCTAATTAAGATCTTCAGGAGCATTTGATAATTACCGACAAGTGTACTGGAGCAGTTCTGGAACTAAAGTCTGCAGATAGAAAATCATCTGCTGAAAACAGGTCATGTTCTGAGTATGTTCAGTCAATCATACTGACATCCCAAATTATTACACTTTATTTTGATAGTTCACTTTAGACATTCTACTAAGTTTACAATCAGAATTATTCACCCCCTTACCCTGCAAGACATGCTGCCGAGAACAACATTTTATAAAAACAATTCAAGTTGCTGGAGAGAGAGAAAAAAAACATGTACAAAATTATTCAACCCCAAAATTCACATTTTGTAAGTAAGGGATAATATTTTAATGTACGATATGGAGGCAAAGAACCACCCAATGTGAAGCAACCACCCTGGTCATGGTCATTTGCCAGAAATGACAAGTTAAAGCTGTTAATAATGTTGGAGCACAATATTTGACAAGGGTAATTTTAAGGGTAAAAATTACGGTTATTTTAGTCAGTTACTGTTTGTTAGATCTAGTATTCTGCCTGCTTTAAATCAGATGTAGAGATGTCCTGACATGAAGGTTATGCTTGTTCAGTGTTCTTCTTATACTCTTTATTGAAATGTTGTTTCCTTCTTTCATCAGGTCACCTTGCAAGTCTTTGACAGTAAATTCAGTTTTTTTCTCAGTTGTTCTGATTAAGTATTTTATTACCCTTGATGATATTGTGCTTTTTCTTTAATGCCCTCAAAGGTATTTTGGTAACACTTTATAATAACTCTCAGTAGGTGCGTTTCCATTACAGATTTGCGCAAAACTTTGGTGATATTTTCTGAATGTCGATAAAAAAGTATTGCGAAATGACGACGTTTCCATTAACCAATGTAATGCTGCTAAAACGTAACCTTTTGCCTCTCGCGATAAGTCATAGCAACGGATTTTGGTGAGATTTTGATGGATTTTGGCTATATTTATTCAAAGGAGGCTTATGCGTGTATCTTTACAGAAGCAGCAAAGAGAGCTGCTTCAGAAACGTGCGTGGCGCGGCTGGAATAAACCATAGACTGTATAAAAACATAAACACAAGCATTGAGTGGCCATATCAGAGCCACACTGCACCGCAGACGTGTGCAATGTAAATTGTCTAAGTATTAATAGTAGGGAAAGCCCCTTATACTGGAGCACGGCCACTTATGAAGTGTTTCTTGGAGGTTATATAGTACATTGAAGAATGATCATATGACTTTTTACATACGCCATGTGACCTGTAAATGCGAAAAAGCTGTTTCCATTGCAGTTTTGCAAATTAATCCTTTTTCGCATTGCCTGAAAAACCACCTCATGCGCGCGTAAAAACTTTTTTGCGATATATGGCCGTTTTTGCGAAATCGAAGCGTTTCCATATTAGGCATATTTTCAATTCGCAATTTCTCATTGGATGCAGCTGTGTGTGTGTAATCAGTGCAATGGATGATGGGAAATGCAGTCCAGGGTGATGTGTAACAGTCTGTGTGGTGTGAGAGTCAATGTAATGGGAGAGTGACCTCTGGTGGCAATCGGCCGGAAGGCCACGGACCGGATTCATGACAGAGCCCCCCACCAAGGAGCAGCTTCCAGATGCTCCAAACTCAATACAATCCAGGAGGGTGGTGGAGCGGAGGCGGAACAGGGGGAGTGATGGTGGGCCAGGTCCATGTGGAAATGGAGAGACTGGGGACTGAGGCAAAGCCGGCAGAGCAGGGAACCAGGGTGGAACAGGGAGCCAGAGTGGAATCGACAGAACAGGTGGAGCTGAGGATCACCACAGCAGAACAGACAGGTCCGGAGATCCCCATGGCGGAGCAGAAGCCCACCAGGGTGGAGCAAACAGAACAGGATCCCACCAGGAGCGGAGCAGACGGAGCAGAATACCTCCATGGTGGAGCAGACGGAATAGGAGCCCACCAGGGCGGAGCAGACGGAACAATTGGAGCAGAAGACAACCACAGTGGAGCAGAAGACCCCCACGGCGGAGCAGACGGAACAGGCAGAGCAGAAGACCACCACAGCAGAGCAGACGGAGCAGAAGACCACTAGAGCGGAACAGAAGACCACCAGGCTGGAGTAGATACCCATGGCAGAGACTGGGATCTAGGGAAAACTGAGACACACGAGACAGACAGAGCATTTTTGGCCTCAAGGGCCAAGGCAGGGAACACAAAAAGTTAATTAATAGTTTCCCTGGTGACAACTGAACGGGCAGACAGTTCATAAGCTGGCGCATTGACTGAAACTGAACAGGCTGACAATTCACACTCAGGCTCATTAGTAGAGACTGGACAGACAGATAATTCAGAATCGGGTCTATTGACAGTGACTGGACGGACAGACAATTCATAGTTAAATGCATTGGCTGGAATAGGACTGGCAGATAGTTCACAATCAAGGGCCTTGACAGAGTCTGAAGTAGACAGTTCAGTGGCATAAACTGGCAAGACAGACAGTTCAAAATCAGACTCATTGAGGGAAACTGGACTGGTAGGTAGTTCACAAACAGATTAATGGGCTGATATGGGATAGACTGACAGCTCAAAATTAGTTGTATTAACTGAAGCTGAACTGGTAGACATTTCAGTGACTGAAACTGGACAGACAGATGGTTCAACAACAGACTCAATGACTAAATCAGGACCGACAGATAATTCAGACTCAACAGAAGCATTTAGACAGACAGACAGCTCAGGTTTAGATTCCTTGACAGAGACAGGCAAATCCAGACTCATAATCCAGACTCAACAGAAGCATTTAGACAGACAGACAGCTCAGGTTTAGATTCCTTGACAGAGACAGGCAAAACAGACAGTTCGAAATCAGAGACATTAGTTGAGACGAGACGGAGAGGCAATTCCCAATCAGTCACCATGGCTGGTTCAGAACAGGGCGAGGGTTCAGAGATGGCCTCCTCAGCCAATTCAGAGTGGTACAAAAGTTCAAAAGCGGCTTTCGTGGCCGTGACAGGACAGGCAAAGAGCTCACAGATGGCCTCCATAGCAATGACAGAACAGGCAGAGAGTTCACAGATGGCTTCCATAGCCGTGACAGGGCAGGACGAGGATTCACAGATGGCCTCCATAGCCGTGAGAGGACAGGCAGAGAGTTCACAGACGGCCTCCATAGCCGTGACAGACAAACAGGAAGTTCACAGGTGGATACTACTGACACCTCTGGAGGTTCTGCAGCAGTACCATCAGGAAATAGGGAGAGTTCATTAATATTCTCTTTAACAGGACAGGTACAGCGTTCATCAATGGTTCCTTCGACCACGACATGACAGGCTGAGAGTGCATTGCTTGGCGCCACCACTGTACAAGGAGCTGAAGTGAGTGCCGCCGCCTCGGGAGGTTCTGCAGCACAAGCCGCCACCTCTGGAGAAGCTGCAGCGGGCGTCATTGCCTCTGGGGAAACAGCAGCGAACTCCACTACCTTGGGAGGTTCTGCAGCATCAGCCGCCACCTCTGGAAACATCATAGTAGGCGCCGCTGTTTCAAGAGTCTCAGTGGTGATGTATGCAGCCCAAACACTCCATAAAGCGATCCCCATTATGGGAAGTGCTACAGACAGGGGAATCAGATCAGGAACAGGAGGGATAGAGTGAATGGATTTGGGGATACCAGCTGCGACTGCTGACACCAGCGGTGGATCCTCCAAGCTGGATGCCAGTCTGGGATACTGAAAACCTGACCTCGAAGATCTGAGTGCAACAAACGGGAAGTGACAAGACTCTGGACGATCAGCTGTGACGTGACGAAACTCTGGAAGATCAGCTGTGATGTGACGTGACTCTGGACGAACAGCTGAGACGTGACGTGACTCTGGAAGATCAGCTGTGACTTGACTTGACTCATGGATGGCAGCTGTGACATGACGGAGCGTTGTTATGTGAGCGCACTCCCGTGCGGCCACCATTTCAGAGCGGGTTGAATCACCAGAGTAGCGATCAGTAAACTCGAATGTCCCTGAGTTTGTGGCTGACTAGATCTCGTGGCCGCCATTACCGGCCCGATCGTGATATCGCATTCCTTTTCCGCAACATCCACAGTGAATAGAGAGCCAACAGTCAAAGCAAAGTCCAAAAAACAACACAAAAAACTCTATCAAAAGACAGTCCAGTAGATAGCAGCAGAATAGTGTGCAATGGCTAAAAATTAGCAAAAATAGTTCTCCTGCGATCGCGGGCCTTGTCTAGGGGCTAACAAAATTCTTGCCGTGTCCATACCTGGCCAATGTTCCTCAGAAAAGCTGCTGGGTCCTTGTGTGGCCGAGTATTCTGTAACGGAGGCGACAAGACGAGAGACGTGCAAATCCATTTGCAGGCTTTTATTAAACAGAGACGTGGTCATAAGAGGCATGGGTCAAACAGTGGCAAACAGGTGCATTTCAGGCAAGACAAAGAATATTCCTAGGGCAAGCGAACAGAACATCGCCCCCTGATCAGACATGAAAATATGTTGTGGCTCGGGCAGCCATGTTGCCGCTGAAGCCGGTTTACGCTGAGATATTTCATACCCCTTAGTTTGAAGTGTGGTCCCGAAAAATCTTCGTTTGAAGGACTGTCTGGCCCTTCCCCTTACCCCTACCCCTCTGACCAAAAGAGAATCGAGACACCCCTACCCCTTCTCGTGAACGTGTGAAACGGAGGGGTAGGGGAAAGGGGAAGGGCTAAGGGGTAGAATTGGGATTGGGCCTTAGACTAGAACTAGAAACGGAAACTTGGAATGGCTCTGTAATGTAACTATCGCTAGAAGAGTGATATACGCTAAACAATACTCGGCAGTGAGAGAGAGGAAGTCCATGGCTTATAAAGCGTGTCTCATTGGAGCTGTGTGTGTGTAATCAGTGCAATGGATGATGGGAAATGCAGTCCAGGGTGATGTGTAGCAGTCTGTGTGGTGTGAGAGTCAATGTAATGGGAGAGCGACCTCTGGTGGCAATCGGCCGGAAGGCCACGGACCGGATTCGTGACACTCAAGCTAGTTAATTTTGCTATAGAGTTTCAAAAGGCTTACTTGAGTTTTAACAAGGTAGTTAAGTTTTAACAGTAATGTTAAAGGGGTTGAATAGTTGGCATAGCTGTAATAATTAATTAATTAAAGGTTGGCAGATATTAACTAGACAGTCTACTAATACTCTGATTACTGGTAACTGACATGTAGTTGTCATGTTACTTATAGTTAGCAGAATGTCTAAAGTGTACTTCTAAAATAAGACTGAAGATGATAAGCCAAGATGTTAACCCAGGCTTTAGAATGATCATGGGTTAACAAGTGTAAATGTAAAAAGCTAAATATTAGGATTTAACTGGAGCATTACACACACAATTGCCATCAATAGGAAGTTATTATTGACTGTTGTCATACGTACAAAGCACCAGATTAGTGCTAAACAATGTTAACTGGCTCTCTGCGCTAACAATGCTACTTTGGGCAACATAGCGGTATGCAGCTGAAGTCAGTGCTCAGTGAACTGACCAGGAAGGTCAGGGATGTGCACCACAATCATGATCCTTACTTACATTTACATTTACATTACATTTAGTCATTTAGCAGATGCTTTTATCCTAAGTGACTTACAAATGAGGACAATGGAAGCAATCAATATCAACAAAAGAGCAATGATATGCAAGTGCTATAACAAGTCTAAGTTAGCTTAACGCAGTACACGTAGCAAGGTTTTGTTTACATTATATAATAAATAAAAAGAAAAACAGATAGAATAGAAAAAGAATAGAGCAAGCTAGTGTTAGAGGCCTATTT
The DNA here is from genome assembly GCF_001515645.1 of Sinocyclocheilus grahami. Classification (NCBI taxonomy): domain Eukaryota; kingdom Metazoa; phylum Chordata; class Actinopteri; order Cypriniformes; family Cyprinidae; genus Sinocyclocheilus; species Sinocyclocheilus grahami. The sequence continues at coordinate 76,849 of NW_015506543.1, forward strand.
TGCTTTTGATAATCGTATAATAAAAAATTAAAAAAATAGATAGAATACAAAAAGATTAGAAAAGTTAGTGTTAGTTAAAAGAAAGAAAAAAAGAATAGAAAGTGCTAGAGTTAGAGGGTCAAAAAAAAAAAGATGGAAGAGATGTGTTTTTAGCCGATTCTTGAAGATGGCTAAGGATTCAGATGCTTGGATTGAAACCTTAAACAGTAAACCTTTACAGTAAACCTTACTAGAGTGGCCATTATTTTGAGACAGTGTAATGTGGGGTTTGGGTTTTGTTTTTGTTTTTGTTTCATGTTCATGTCTTTTATTTTGTAATTGTTTCCTGCTGTTAGTGTCATGCTTCCCTTGCCTCATGTCTCTCTGCCTTGTGTATGTCATGTTCTGATTGGTTGTTTTAGTCATGTGTCTTGTTTCCCATTGGTTTGTTCTTGTCATGTGACCCTCTTGTTCGCTATAAGTAGCCATCATGTTCCCATAGTCTTCGTCGTGTATTGATGTTGTAACTCTGCTGTTGGTGAGTCCTGTTCATGCCAAGTCAAGTCTGTTTATGCCTCATCAAGTCTGTTTTAGTCAAGTCTGTTCATGTCATGTCAAGTCAAGTCTCAGATAATTTTTTGGATGTTTGGATCACCTTTGTAAATAAACTGTACTTGGGTTCTCACTTATGCTCGCCTTCAGTGGACTGAATTCGTTACAGACAGCATTTTTCCAGCAGAGAAATTTATGTATTTATTTTATTTTTTAAACCACCTTTAATATTGTAGACAACAAACTAATAAAGCCCACATATCACCTCTTTATTCAGCATACAACAAGATGTTAAGTCTGGAGTTTTTGTAGCATTTAGCATTTCATTTCATCATTTTTAAACCATAATAATAATAATAATAATAATATTTAATTGGGATAACACATTTTCTCACATACACACAGTTGTTCAAAAGTTTGGGTTCAGTATGATTTATTATTATTATTATTATTAAGACATGAATACTTTTATTTAGCACGGGTGCATTACATTGATCAAAAGTGAAAGTAAAGACATTTTTACAAAAAGGGAGGGGGGCAGGAGGGGGTTGGGGAGAAAAATAATATATTTCAAACAAAAATAATAAGCAGCACAACTGATTTCAATATTGATAATAATAAGAAATGCTTCTTGAGCACCAAATCAGTATATTATAATTATTTCTGAAAGATTATATGACACTGAAGACTGGCTGCTGAAAATTCAGCTTTGTCATCACATAGTCAAGTCAAGTCAACTTTATTTATGTAGCGCTTTTAACAATACAGATTGTGTCAAAGCAACTGTACAGCATTAATTAGGAAAATAGTGTCAATAATGCAAAGTGACAATAGTAAACACTAATTTTTCAGTTAAAGGCAGTTCATCATTGAATGCCATCAGTGATGTCATCATCCAGCTGAGTTCAGTTTAAATAGTATCTGTGCAATCAAGTCAAAGATATCACTGGAAATGAAGTGTCCCCAACTAAGCAAATCAGAGGCGACAGCAGCAAGGAACCAAAACTCCATCGGTGACAGAATGGAGAAAAAACCTTGGGAGAAACGAGGCTCAGTCAGGGGGCCAGTTCTCTTCTGGCCAGACGAAACCAGCAGTTCAATTCCAGGCTGCAGCAAAGTCACATTGTGCAGAGGACTCAACTGGCTCATGCGGTCTTGTCCCAGTGGTCGTCTGAGACAAGGTCTTTACTGGGGATCTGTATCTGGGGCTCATCTAGTTATCCTGGTCTCTGCTGACTTTCAATGCTGTAGAGGTCCTCTCTAGGTGCTGATACAACATCTGGTCTGGATACGTACTGCATCCGGGTGACTGCAGTGACCATCTGATCTGGATACAGACTGGATCTGGTGGCTACGGTGACCTCGGAATAAGAGAGAAACAGACTAATATTAGCGTAGATGCCATTCTTCTAGCAATATAGCAAGTACATCGGGTGTTATGGAAAGTGTTCCCGGTTGACCTAATTAATGCAGCCTAAAAATCCTTTAACGGAACATACAGTACATAAATTAAATTTTAAGATTAAAATAGAAAAGCATTATTTTAAATTGTAATAATTCACAATATTACTGTTCGTATAGTATGTTAAATCAATTAAATGCAGTCTTGGTGAGCATTTAGGACTTACATTCAAAACATTAAAAACCGACCCCAAACTATTAAATATTAGTGTCATCCTGAAAGAAGCACAATGTTGTTTTTTTGTTGTTGTTGTTTTCTATAAAATTGCACATGAATAAGATTCCAATTAATTGCTGTCACAGTTATACAGTAGGTGCAGTTGCTAATTGTAGTGTTAAGGGTAGCTGAATGTTAAGGCATCTCAAGGCAGGAAGAAACAAAACAGTTGGTGAATATTCATACTCACAGCCAGAGAGGCCACATTATCAGCACAAATCAAGGATATGCTCAAAAGCTGACATCTCCACATCCAGAGTTCTCCCAGCTGGGATGAAATTCTCATTGCTGACAGAAAGGGAGCAGCCTCTCAGCATGTCTCTTGCATTTCTGATGATATACTGGGAATGCGCATCCAGCCCTCTGACAGATTAACATCAAGAGCCTTTTTTTGTATGTGGCGATACCAGTTTGCATTTCAGAGAATTTCAACCAAACACCAGCCATAGAAATCACATTACCTTGGTTTATGTGGTAATAAAATAAATAAATAAATTATATTTTTAACAAATATATAAAATTCTAATTTAAATAAAATGCATATGATCTACTTCAAGAAAGGTTCATCATTGTCAATGGCTTGTTTAATAAAGCTGCACACAAAAACTCACAAAGCTGTTAAAACTTCACAGCAGTTCACATCAAAATCACTTAAACTCAGAAGATTCACTTAAATTAATACTCAGAAATAGAGAGACATTTTGTCACCCTTGAGCTCTGAGGATTAGACACACAGTGGTTCCACACATGGTGGTAGGGATTGGGTAATTATGCACTGCTGATTCATTGCAACACAGAAAAACAATATCCCTTTATATCTCTCTGCTGGGTATAAAATGAAAGTTTTGAATCAAAGTTATGATTTGGCTATAGTCAAAACTGGGTCAGTGATCATTATTTAAAAATAAATAAATAAAGCATCATTAATTAATGAAAAATAAACTGCAATTTCTCCTCCTTGTGGATGTGTGTTTGCATTACAGTTTAATGTAGTTTGAAAAGCTAATTAAATATTCTCTCTTGATGTTTGCCACTCTGAGCTGGCACTTCCAATGGACTCATAAATTAGCCAAAAGTCCTCCATGGGTCAATGCGTAATACAGTCTCTTGTAATTAGATTACAAGGCTGACGAAATGGAAGTCTATTTGTTTTCATGAGCTTGTGACTGTGTGTACATGATGTTTGCCAGAAATGTGTAACCACTAAAATTGTTGCTGCATAAACCAAAACAATACAGGTAAAAATACTGTACAGGTTAAAACATTAAACTCATTTTACTATGTTGGTCATTTGAGAAGTATATTTAATGTGTGAAATGCCCTTAATTTCCATGTGTCTTGTGGTTATATAATCTAATGCAGAATCAGATATCTTGGCACCAATGAGAATCATCATCCCTCAGGGGTGTCAGGGAGGCCCTCCATCTTGAGTCATGTCAGAATCACCCTGATTTGTGATGTAGAGTAAAAGAGTCATTAGATTCCTCTGGCTCATTCACTATCATTACCCAAATCTGTGATGACACCCTTCTCTCTTTGTTCTGTCTGTCTCTGTCTCTGTCTCTGCCCATCAACATTCCTCCCCCTTCAAGCAGTCATCCAGATGAGCTCAGTGAGATGGCATGCCCCAAATCCCCCCACCACACACACAGAAGGAACTGACAAATCCATAGCATTTACAGCCAAATAAATATAAAATTTGGGTCATATTTCCTTAAAACATGTTAAACAACAATGTTTTCTGTGTGTTTGAAACATGTAATGCTCTGTCATATGTCAATTATAAATATTTACATTTACATTTAGTCATTTAGCAGACGCTTTTATCCAAAGCGACTTACAAATGAGGACAATAAAAGCAGTCAAACCTAACAAAAGAGCAAGAATATATAAGTATATATAAATATATATAAATATACTTATTAGAGCTTAAATACAAATATATAAATATACTTATTACAGTCTCAGTGGCATGCACCATTATAGGTTCCCATCATCCTGGACACACACATATCACACTTGCCAATGAATATAGTCACAGGCTGAGGCACTCTCCCATTATCTGTTGTGTTTCCATGGTGATTTGTGAGCTTTGGAATTTTGAAACTACGTGCCAGGACCAGGTGTGGTGACAGCAGAGGATCTCAATTCTGAGTCCAAACACACATAACTCTATACTCCACAAATGACAGAGAATCTCAATATTTTTACAACCAACTTCAAATTATTTAATCCATATTTCAAGTATTATAAACTCTCCCTTTCTAATTGCACTGGGCAGCATAAAATACAATAAACAAGCATAGTTTGACGATGACAAAGAATGACTAGCCTGTTTAGCAAGGCAACATCGCTAATGCCTTACCATTGATATAAGCCATTAAAAGTAGTCTGTATATGTGAGATATGTCTGTCAGATTTGGTTCAAAGGATGGTGAGGATTATTTAATTTAATTTCAAAAACAAAGCAGGGAAGGGCACAATTGGGAACCCTATACACAAAAAAACAATTGACGAAATTCTGACACAGTATAGAGCACAGAAAGAATAATTAGGGAAGGAAATGAGGATGTTACAAGGGAGAGAATATGGGACAAATGAAACTGTAGCATTTGGACCAATCAGACACACAATTGTTCGTTAGATTTAACAAATCAATTATTCATTAGATTAACAAACAATCACAAACCCCCTCACCCAACACCAGACTGGGTGTCTGTGTGGCCTATATGTCTGTGAATGACGTCCAGGCCCCTGGTTACCATGGCAACCAGGACACCTCAGCCAGATCAGATAAACTTTACGACCTAAAAGTATGTAGAGAGAATCTTCCATCCTACTTAATTCTCTCAAACACATACAGCTATAGGAAATTACTTCTTACATTCATTCATAGACAAATTTTTCTATCATGCATATCCCCAGGTCATTGTGTATGATTATTACCTTTTTGTATAGTGTATATGTTTTATGCATGCTTATGATAGATCACTAGTTAATATAACCTCCCCTATACCATGTTTGGTATCTATGAGTTCGTATTGTCATGATCTAAATGAGAGTATATATTATATGTTGATACCTATGCAACACATTAGTATTATAAGAATCTTGAAGATTCTTCTCTTGAACACCCAATCGAGTTTCATATGCAAAACCCCATGCTAGAGTCATAAACTTTCCCTCCAGAAGTGCAAGTCATCATTGGCTCTTTGACCCCCGAGAGGTGTGACCTCGATAGAAGATAAAGGCTTCACATCAGTGACCCATCTTTAGTCTGTGGTTCTGTTAGTTTCTGAGAAGATGAGGATATGAGCTAGAACTCTTCTGCAACCCCTAAGTCTGCACCAGGCTTAGGCCTTGTCTTTACATTCACCAACGATCCTTGGATCTTAGCTGATATCTCTCTTAGCTCTTCTTCACGTTCCATCTGGGAGAAAACTCTCCCAACCACCACAGTCAGAATAACATCTTTTTGGAGTTCATCACTCTTTAAACCTGGAAGAACATGATCGCAACTCCTACACCACCGAACCTCCAAACCATCAAGACTTTTATCTAAGACTGCATCTGGACGCTCGTTCAAGGCCAAGGCAATGCAAGTATTGTACATTTAACTAAACAAAACAGAGGTTTAGGATAAGCTGTAGACCCCGTTGTAAAACGGTGCTGATGGTTTCACTGACTCATTTTCAATAACTGCATTCTCTGGTTTCTCTAATGTTTTCAGTCATCCACTTCCAACCTCCCCATAAATGAGTGATTTGTATGTTTGTTTGTCTAGATTAGTTATGTGTTAGTGTTTAGTTAATAAAACTTTTGTGCACAAATTACATGAGTTTCTGGTTCTGTCACCGCTTGTATAGTGTTCCTTTTACGATCTGATCTATAGTTACATGCTATAATGCATTACTGTAAGAAAGTTATTTTCTGTGGCCACGAAAATATCCTTTCTTGGAGTTGATATGAAATGATACTGAATGTTTGCTGGATGAACAGATTAGTTGTCTGCAATATTAATTCTGCTACAGTTACTACTGGCAGCTGAGGTAAATAATTGCAATTAATTATAATTAATTGTAATTATTTATATACATTTCCCTTTTGAGCTAATTTGCTACATATTATGGTGGAGAACGGTGGCATCATTTTAAACATTATTTGCAAGTGGGCTCAGTGTCAGACTTGTTTGTTTGTCTCATGGGTTATTATTAACGTTTTACACATGCATACCAGCTTCTGATAAACTCCATTAAACTATAGCTTGAATGTGCCTTCCTAGAGCAGTAGGAATAACATGAGCAGTAGAAAGTTTTCAGTGCTATAATGTGTTTAAATCATACGGTAAGAAACTAACCTAATCTCTGTTGCTAGTAGAGCATAAACCTTCTCTGACGAACAAACCTCAGATTAGCAGCCCATATAAATGGTACCAGAATAAATTTATCTGTTATTGGGAGAAATCCTCACTTTCAGTTTTAAATGCATATTTCTTCTCTGACGAAGAAATCTCAGATTAGCTGCATTAATTATTCTGTGTGGCGAAGAAATCCCACTGACAGTGATATTAAAACTGGGCGACGAAGAAAACGCGCTGCAGTATATTTACTTTTAATAGTGATTTGAGCAATGTTCCTCATCTCCCTAAATTAAGGCCTTCTTGTATATATTGCGTATCATTGTATTCATTACGGTGATGCAATTGAATAGCGAATTAATGTTGTAATTCTAGCCTAGCTAACTAGTAATTCGCCATTGTCTGTGACGTGAATGTGCTGTTTTGATTTGTGAATGAAGTTGTATGCGACACGTCATAACTGACTGGGCTTAAGTTTTCCATGCATATTTACAGCAGCTCAAGTTCTGCTCCACTTGCGCGTGTTGTGAGCATGCTCTTAGCGACGTCTGACCCCGGAAGTTGAGATCAGTTTCTTCCGGTTTAATCTGATAACAGCACAAACGTCACAGACCCTTGTGTAAACAAACAACTCAGTGTAGCCAAAGCTAACTCTTTAGCAGCCATCCAGGCCTATAAGCTAAGCCCTTTACCTAGACCTTTAGCTGTTAGCCTCTGACTAACACTTAAGATAGGTGTGAGTGTAAAGTGTGACGTTTGAACGACTCCTCTCTCTCCCCTCACTCTTTTTTTCACTTCCTGTTTGTGCTATCACCTTCTGTCTAGACATAATTAGGTCAGTCCCTCCCCACATACTTGGGTTTTATTTGTGTTATTTTTATTTTGACTTTATTCCACCTCGCTTTAATTTTATTTCATTTATTTACCTTTGTTTAGCTTGAATGAACCAATTCAAAGTTTATTTTAATTAAATCTGGCATCTAATTAAATCAATTGGTTTATTTACTCTCCCTTTTAGTTTCCTAAAGCTATTTGGCCATTTTCATTTTACATTTACCTTATTTTAGTTATTTGACCATCACCATCTTCCCTCTCGGTATAGGATTATAACAGCCCTAGCAACTGCTGTCTCCTTAATGAGCCGTACAGGTTATTAGTAGCCATAATTCCTGTCTCTGCTATACCCCTCCTTACTTCTCAGCACAAGGCCTATTACATAAGGTACAGTTCCCATTAATTATGCTATAGGCCCTGAGAAGACTAGAAACACTTCCTATTTTTTCTGTTTGATGTGTCCCTGCTAGCTTAGCTAACAGTCTCCCTAGGTTTATGACCCTGCTGCAGCATTCCTTTGAACAAGTGACTGCTTAGTCTTATCTCCTAGCTTAAACTAAATAAGGAAAGCCCTTCCTTCTCCCTCTGTCTCTTTCTGATTTTATTTCAGTTTTGTTTTATCTGATACCTTCATAGTGACCAAACCTGTGAACCATCAGTGCTTTGAGTAATAGTTTTACCACATGCATAGCCCGGCCATTAGCTGACCCCTGCTTACAGCCCCATCAATAAAGTTACTCAAACTCTCTTTGTGTTCACAAACACAAAAACATAGCACCCTACCTCACTAGCTGCCCCTCACCAGCGATTCACACCTTACACAGCCTACACAGCCGTTCCCATTACAGATAGCTTAACACCTCTGTATGTACTTGCATTTGCCTTCTGCCTCTCTCTCTCTGGTGTTCCCACAAGTGTTCCAAAGACATCCAGCCCTGCCAGCTCACCAGGACCACCTGGAAACCCAGCAGAGCACTGTGATGGACATCCTTCAGCCAAAAGCAGCCAACAACCTGTAATGGCAGGGAAAGGAAGAGCGAGACTGCGACAAAAGTGGACACCTGACACCCAGCCTGAACCACCAGGATCTGACCAGCATCATCTTCTCCTTGGCCCACACCCTCAAGGGCCTCAGACAGGAGGTAAATTAACTGAACCTGCAAGTCAAAGAGTTCTTCAGGGAACTGACACCTGCTCAACGAGAGAAAGCACAGAACAGATGCAAAGAACCTTTCAGAATAGCTCAACAGAAGGAAATCACCAGTCTTCAGGAGGCCCTAACAGCTGCTGGACACCGAGCGCAGCTGGAAAAAGCCATCAGACAGGACTTGGAAAGAGAACGGTTTCACACAAAGTCACTGTTAAAAACAGCATATGTGGAACTTAATGTGAGAGACACTAGACCTAAGGCCTTAGAAGGCCATCTGCATGCAGCCAGAGTTGAAGTCCAAACCCTGACTCAGCAATTCTGCAACATTAAAGAGGAGCTTGACACGGTTCAGAAAGAACTGAAACAGTCCTACAGACTGCGCATGGACTTAAGTAAAAGTCACCCGGCTTCATGCCACACTGCCAGCAGTGCAAACCCCCTCACCCCTGTACAGATACAAAGCGGGGAGCCAAAGCCTTCTGCTTGACACTTCACAAGTCAGTTTCCCGAAAAACCTCTGCAGCCGCAGAAGGAAAAGGATCAATTCAGACAAACTCTGAAATTACACATGGAGTGACACTCAAAGACCTCAACTGAATGGCCAGAAACACCAGAAACATTCATACCATTCATACACACAGACTTCGACGAGCTTACTTCAGAGCTCGCAATGAACCGGGGATGGAGGAGGACACCAGTTTCAAGAGCCTTTTCCTCCTAAACCTCCATCCTATTGTAAGTCACCATTTAGGCATTATGGCCTGCCACATAATGCCTATTCAACAACTGCATGACCTGACACAGAAGGCCTTTAACAAGCACAAGGCCTCCACCAAAGGTGTTTGCAAGACCCCACCGATTCTGAACTTCACAACCCAGAATCCAAAGCGGGCACCAGAAGGCACCCAGCATTGCCACAATGCAAGGCCCTTCTACAGTGAGCCACTAGCCAGCAGAGGACAGATCAGTCACCATGGCAACTGACCTAGGTTCCAGACTAACCACTGGCAGAAGCCATGGAAAAGGCCTTCAGTCTTATTTGAAGACCACATGGTATGTGTTATGCCCATGTGTGTCTCCTTGAATCACTAACATGCTCAACACACTGCTTCTCTCTCTCTCACTCTTGCTCTCTCTAATGCATATGTGGGTTTTAGATATAGATGGTGACCTGAACTCAATGGCCAGACAGCTGGTAAGTCATCTGATATTTCTTCGGAAATGTGTACACTCATTTCATCAGATTAAAGATGGTATATGTATTTTAAATCACATTCATTTTTCAGTGGATCTATTGGGTAATTAAATGACTTGTCCCTCATCTAATTTGTAGTCACTGGAAAGGCCTTTTTCAATTGCGTTTATTTAAATTGGCATGTGCCATTCCCCTCTATGGAAAATGAATTAGAATGCTTAAAAATTCTCTTTGCATGACTTCCACAATCCATTAATTTATTTTATGTAATATGCAGTGTGTGTCTCTGGAAATAAACTTCAGGCAAAAGTGGGATGACTCGCCAAAATCATCTTCACTGACCAAAACCAGACTGTCTTCAAATCTAGCTTTAACATTTTCATCTGTCTCAATCTGTTATGGGATGCTGTAGAGCATTTAGTATATAATCAGATGTGAATTTTAGTCAGCTAATGGGTTCCTGCTTGCATAATATGGAAAGCTAAGGGATACCAGAAGAGAGGGGATGCTAAAATCTCTTGAGAAAATCCTGACAAATAAGTTTACAATGGAACACTGTGGCTTGTCAGTAAGTGTATTACTGAGGTATCTTGTTGTATCTAGTTGGAGACGCCTGAAAATTATGAGAAGTTTATGCAAATTGATGATTTGTCACTTTGATTACTTGGTGAGAGATCAACACACAAAATAAAATAACATAAAGTATCACCAAGTCAATTTATAATAACATAAATAGAGGGTTATATCACTAAAAAACAAGAAAGAAAGAAGAACAGGACTAGAAATTCTAAAATGAATCCATGCAAGCTTATGTAAAGGGAGCAATGGCTCCCTCAATGATGCTGTTATTTGGTTTAGCTTGGAGACCTGGGCTTTATTATTCTGCTCTGAACCATTTTAGCACTGCACAAATGAGATCCTGCTGGAGACTTCCTCCCTGATTAGATAAACGGGCTATCCAATTTTTGTTGTCCTTGTTGTTATTTTCCCAATATTGTCATGGTGATGAGGCCACATATGTTTGTCTCCATTTGAGGACTGCACCAGTTGTTGCTGTGGAAATGACGCTCTATTGCCATGTTGAGGAACCGGTAAACATGAAGCACACTTAGTTACAAAGAGGGACAATGACTGGGGATGCTATCTTGCAGTCCTCAAGTCTGCCACAATATTATACATTATATCACCATAATATTTGATAGTACAGCGAACAGTAATGAATGTAAAACCGGGGCTATGGCATTGCTAGGGCCAAGTGTGAGTCCTGTGTTCCCCTGTAATTAGACAGATAAAAGACTGAAATGTCTCAAGCATCTCTCTTTTTTTACAGGGCTAGGGAAACTGGATAAAAGGTTTGGTTTTGGTGTGCAAAGAGCAAAGCCGAACTTGGTCATTAAAAGGACTTTTTTATGCCTTCAACAGGACTGTGCTCTCAGGAGCTAATTAATAATGAGGGAAAAGTTTCTTATGGCATATACATAAATAAATAAATAATAAAAGAAAACACTGGCAGTTGTCCCTCTCTTTCTCTCTCTCACACAGAAGGATTAGGACATGAATAATTAATTGTCAGTGTTTAATCCGTGTAAAGGTAAGCAGGTAATTAGAAGCTCTGCTGATGCAACATCACAGGACACAGCTAAACCCAAGACCACTGAGCCTCCACGGGGGAAACAGGAACAGTGACCCAAGGATAATTACACAGCCTAACAGAATCAGGGTGAACCCAACAATTCCAGAAGGGTCAAAGAGGTGAAAGAATGAATGTGTGGCATTCTCTCTTTCTGAAAAAGAGTGTGATGTTTATTGAGAATGCTAATTATGTCGCACTGATTAGTTCTGGCACTCAGGAATGTCATGTGCTTGGAAGGGCAGGCTAGCTCAGTACCTTGAATAATTGGTGCTTCATTAATGTAGCATGAAGTGTCTAGACCACTTGTGAGGAGATGAAAACATGAAGCCCTGAATTATCATGTACTCACAGGGTTGCTTGTGAAAAGGTTGCAAAATGATCAATGATTCATTTGAGAAAAGAAGCAACACTCATAAGTCTTACGTATGCTATTGGGGTCCATGTACATTGTGTTAATAAGTTTTTTTTTTAAATTCAATACTGAAAACAGAACAATAAGAAAACAACACACTTTTCAACTTTCTTTTTCTCAAAAAAAATAAAAAAGAATTCAGCTTGATTTTTCATTTTTACATTTAGGGGTGTAAAAACCTGTGCCATGATAACTTATTTCTCAGTTCTGCACAGCAGCATTAATAGTCACCCACTGCTACAGTTGTATGGATTCTAAAGTGATTACTGCAACTACATTTAATCTCTTTCTCATCTAATAACTAGACTGAGGAATGGCTTGACACAAACTGCACTGAAGCAGCACATAGACAGGGCTTTCTTCTGTGTAGGCATTAATTAGTCAACCTGCACATGCCTACGCCTACAGGAGAAATATTGGTAGTTTATTTTTTTAAATTACGTTGGATCTGCACCAAAAACTATACCCTTGGTGGAGCAAATAAGTTTACATTGTAGTGAAGTGCAGGACAGTAACGATTTTAGTGTAAAAATAAATTTGGATGTAAGTTTACAATCACAGAACATCTACTGTTTTGATTATTATTCCCTTTTTTTAATAGAGCCATTTATTCAAATGTATTATTGTAACGATCAGTCCACTGTAGGCGAGTTTAAGAACCCATGTGCAGTTTATTCAAAAAGTAATCCAAAATACAAACATAATCCAAACAGAGACTTGACATGACTTGAACAGACTTGACTTGGCATGAACAGACTTGACGTGAACAGACTTGATTCGGCATGAACAGATTAGACTCACCGACAGCAGGTTAGAACATCAATACACAACGGAAACATGATGGCTACTTATAGCAAACAATATAGATCACATGACAAGAACCAACCAATAAGAGACAGGACACATGACTAAGACAACCAATAGGTGCGTTCGACTTGAAGCACGGCTACAGACGGGATCAACGAGAGTAGCCGCTTGCAGTCAGGGGCGGAGTAGAAAACGGACACTTTCTGCTCCCGTTAGTGACGCTCAAGCGGTGTTTGCATACTCTATCACAGATGAAGTGCATAAAATGCAATATTTGTCAAATACACAGACGTTTCAGAAACATTTTCATTAGCAACAGAAACACTTTTTATATACTGCTTAATACAGCGCCATCTGTTCAAGAATAAAGTTCAACGTTAATATATACTATTTAAAAACGAATAAAGTGGGGGTATATATGCTTTCATGATAAACGTGACTCAATATAACATTGCGACTACAGTAAAAAAGCTTTTACTGTTCTAAAAACACAGATTTATTAGCAGTATTGGATTCGAAGATGTTAGAAACACACGTCATTGTTGTCATGTGGTGAATTTGGCCAATCGTGAAACAGCTGTGTCGTCATCAGCACTCCTGCAGGCACTCTGAAAAAGCTGCACCAGCTGAGTCAGCCGGCTGCTCTCGAAACGCTATCGCGGTACTTTGATGCCACACGTGACAGTGACGTGGCGTCGGAGCCGGTTCAAGTCGGACTAAATTTCTAACCGGCATGCACTGCTTCAAGTCAGCCGCCGATCGGTCTGCGCAGTGCTGCATGAAGTCGAACGCACCTAATGAGAACATGACACATGAACCAAATAACCAATCAGAACATAACACAGACAAGGGAATCACATGACATGATCACATGAGGGGCAAGGAACACATGACAAACCATGAACCTAAACTAAGAGCATGAATACAAAGCAAAAGACATGAACACCAACACAACCCAAAGCAAACCCTGACAATTATATACAGGGGTGTGCATAAGTGGTACGCAGGTGCGCATGCGAGACCAAAATTTAAAAGAAAAAAGTGCTGTGTAAATAAGTTCAGACCGCTCATTTGCGTATCTACATGGTTTACAGCCGTTAATGCACAATTACCATTTTAGATCGACAAACTGCAATAATGTATAAGATTTCTATTCGAAATGAAAGCAAAAATCTAGGCTATCTGCTGCTGTTTTCAAAACTGTGACATTTCATTCATTGATGCACTTCAATTGGCAGCACATATACTAACTGTATATATACTGTATATATATATATATATATATATTACATTGTAAAGCTGCTTTGACACAATCAGTATTGTATAGCATTATACACATAAAGGTGTACAAATAAACTATACAAATAAACTTTACTTGACTTGCCGGCAACCCGCCAAACTAAAATCTTGCTGAATTTAAAATGATGAAAATCCATATATATATAAAAAAGTAAATGTTAGCATTTTATTTTTAAGTTTACTATAAAATAATTGTATTTTAATTTAATACTCCCTTTTTATTTTAAATAAAATAGAATTACCACACTTTATTTTATTAAAATAAAAACTAAATAAATAAAGTGCAGCAATATTATTATCATTATTCTTAAATAATTTTTTTGTATAATTATATTTAATGGGTCTCATTATGTGCAGTGTGAGGACCAAACCAAATCTCCAGGTGCTCTTGTGCAATGTGATCTCATGATAATTCGTATGTATTTTACGTAAAATGTGGTTCTATAAAACTTACATTTACTGTTACGTTTTTTACATGCACTAAAATGTACAATACTGATATATTTTCAGCATGTAAATGCACAAATACTTACGTATTTTCAGCGTACACCTCGCTTTTCAGAACGATGAGCTTTGTAAAAATCGACGCATTTCAGAAAGGCGGGGCATAGTGTCACGAATCCAGTCCATGAACTTCCATCCACTTACCACTAGAGGCCCTCCCATGATATTGACTCTCACACCACACAGACTGTTACACATCACCCTGGACTACATTTCCCATACTCCATTGCTCTAATCACAAGCTCACCTGAAGCCAATCACACACAGCTGCTACCAATAACACACACTATATAAATCAGTCTCACACCACCATTCAACGCCGAGTATTGTCTAGTGTTTTTCACTCACCAAGTTTGAGCTACTTTACCAAGCCATTCCGTGTTTATTTCCTGTTTGATCTCTAGTATTGTTCTGCATTTATCACTCACCATGTGATAGCTGCTTTATGGAGCCTAGTTTCTCGTTCTAGTTTAGTCTTGTCATTTCATGTTGCCTTGTTTACTGTTTCCTGATTCCTGCCCGTGTTCCTTGGATTAACCCTTGTTTCACCACTCAGACTCTGTTTGTTTCCCATCTGGATTGTTGCTCACGTTTTCGGACTACCCCTCTTGTCAAGCCCTCCGGATGTTGTTTGCAGATCGAGGACCCACATCTTTCCTAGGAATACTCTTGTGTCTTGCCCGTGCCATACTTGCTTGCTGTTGTTCGACCCTGCCTGTATTATGACCATGTTTCACAATAAAAGCTTGCACATGGATCCGCACGTCTCATGTCTTGACTGCCCGGTTACACATAGAGGAGCAACAATAATGTACAGTATGTGGAAAATAATGTGTTTTTTGAACCTTAAACCGCATAAACACAATGCATTACACCAAATACACCAAATAATGTTCTTTTTAGCAACGTCATATGACCCCTTTATTATTAAATGATAACATTTCGTTTTGTTGTGTGATTTCTGCTGCCAGAGTTATGGATCAACTGGGGATCGAGTTAACTGAGCATGTGCACGTGCATTGGAGCTATTTTACGTCCTATTCCAGCAGATTCGTCAAAACGACTGCAAAGCTGTAATGAAAAAACGTTGGTAGCCAACATTCTTAATGTTCTTAATAAATGTTGATGCAATTCAGCCAGCACATGACCGACCTTCAACGTTGAAATATGGTTGAAATAAGGTCAGTTGTTGTTTTAACATTGAAGCAACGTTGATACTACGTTTAATGCTGAACGGTTGAAAACCAGCCGGCACATGACCAACCTTCAACGTTGAAATATGGTTGAAATATGGTTGAAATAATGACAGTTGAAACAATGTTGAAAAAATGTTTAATGCTAAATGGTTGAAAAAGGTTGGTCCCACTTTATATTAAGTGGCCTTAACAACTATGTACTTACATGGCAAATTAAGCATTTGATACAATGTACTTATGCTGTACCTACCTGTATTTACATTGTACTTACATTTAAAGTACCTGCGTGATCTATCTGTAGTTACAGTAGTGAACCTACATTTGTAAGTACACTTTTGTAAGTACACACCATAATTGCATTATTGTAACTACAATTGTAACAACGCTGCAGTTTCTGTGAAATTTTTGGGGGCAGGTTTATGTTTTTACGCATATAAAGCATTATTGTTCATGCCTTCTGCCATGTGCTTAAATATGAGTATGAGTGTGGATACTTCATATTCAATAGATACTGTGGATATTCAAACCATTTAATAGTCAAGGTATTTGCCAAGTGCATTCCAAACGGCTTCATAATAGCACGCACATTTGCCCTGCTCACTCCAAAGTCCCCACTTCAAGGGCTCTGCCCTTCCAAAGGAGTAGGGCATAGGGATGATCACTTCCATTTGGAATTTGGGTTACACTTTATTTCGATAGTCCTTTTTAGACATTCTATTAACTATTAGTAACTTTGTAACTACATGTCAACTAATTCTCATTAATTTGCAACTACATGTCTACTAACTCACAGAGTGGACTGTTAGGGTAGGTTTAGGGTTAGTAGAATAAGTTGACAAAGAAATTGTTAGAAGATATTAAGCAGACAGTCTACTAATACTCTACTAACTGCTAGTTGACATGTAGTTGCAAAGTTACTTACTGTTTGGGCCCCCAAAAGCCAAGGCCCCCTAAATAAAGTGTTACCGGAATTTGCCCCATTACCCATTCGGTATGAATACACATCCCGTTAAACCCCTATTTGTACAGCATGTATTAATCTCAGTTAATGTTAGTTAAAATGTTCTTCTTCATGTTAATTCACAGAACATTAACTAAGGTTGTCAGATACAACTTTTGATCTTAAAAATTTATTAGTAAATGCAGGGGCGGACTTACCCATTAGGCAAAGGTAGGCGACCGCCTTGGGCCCCCAAAAGCCAAGGCCCCCTAAAATGCTTTTCATATAGGATATGCGCATTAAGCACGGACACGCGAACGTTTGCAGTTTATGGTGTTTATTACCACGACAACCGTCCGAGTCTGTGGCGCCTGCAGGTGTACGGCTGAACGCACTGTGAGTACCATGAGCGCTCAGACTGATCTGAGATTTGCCCCACAAACATTTAACTGAACCCATACCGTTAATTATGAATTTATCATTCTTTTGCATGCCAAAGTCAATATCTGCATAGAAATATTACGCCAAATAGAAGCAGAAAATCGTGCTATACGCACTTTCATGAGATCGGCTTAGCCTACAACAATTAATTTGTTGGCTATTTTACAAATGGGAATACAACGAATTCATGACAATGTTTACATTCCAGCTACCCGTAAAATTTATAGTGAAAAGTACTTTAAAAGCATCTGGAATGCAATAGAGTAATTTTAAAGCTGTTTTTTAAAGCATTTGCTGCATGGATAAAAATATAAATAATTAACATATCATACAGAATTGCGTTGCAGCAAATCCTTTAAATTTTAAGGTATTCAGAACAGAGCAACATAAAAATCAGAAAAAGCAGCTATAATAATGTAGCGTCTGGACCACTCAAACACACAATATATATTTTGTTAGCTAGATTTAACAAATACTCTGTAACACCCCAGGAAGCCGAACAGGCCCCTGGTTCCATAACAACCCTGACACCAGATACTTTTACGACCTTGTGGAATGTGAGCAGAGACTCACAGCTGCATTTTCCAGAAGCAAGAGGCACAAATGCACAGTAGAAATGGACTTTTCTACTAATTAATTAATAGGAAAACCTTTCTTTGAATGAACAGTGTATCCTTCAGGTCATGGTGTATGTTGTCTTTGATATTTTTAGACTATTTTAGGCATGCTTATGAGGGAACCCATTCCTGTCATCCTTTCACTATATGTAATCCTACCTTGTTTAGTATCTATGAATTCGCCTTCATATGATCGAAACAAGCGTGTATATTATATGTTGGTACATAGGCAATATATATTAGGGTCCTGAGAATCTTTAGTAATTTAGATTCAAGTACATTTGCAAATTACCATGCTTAGAGACAAAGGGTCGTAAAACCCTCCAGCAATTGCC
>NW_015506543.1:94991-108529 GCF_001515645.1 Sinocyclocheilus grahami
CTTTACAGTTTAGAATGATGTATTACTCTTACCTTTATGAGCAAAAATTACTGTGTATTTTAAGTTGTTTCCACTGTTAGAAAAAAATGCATGTGATCGCACTGGCGCCTCCATGTCCTGCAGAGCTTCAGCTTCCACTCTCCGCAAACGATTGGATATGAGTCTAACAGCGCACATTTATATAGGTTAAACATTTAAACTAACATTGTGATATACTTGAACTGTTTTATATATAGATTTTATTTTAGGCAAGTCCTGATGATTTGAGAAGGCTAAATTTATGTAAGAACTCACCACTGAACTGTTAATTTACCTCCTGGTCAACAGGTGGCACCTCCCTCCAGGTTCCTGCTGATTTCTAACATTCATTAAGCCTGATGTGAGACACCTGTGTTTAGCCCTATATAAGTGGGTTAGGCCATGCTTTATTGTTCAGTCTTGAGCCTATGTTACCAGTTGCCTGCTGAACGTTAAGTCTGTTCTGTTGAAGTTCTTTGACTCTAGTTTCTGCTTTGCTTTTCTCTGTTTTTGGAAGCTCTGCTTCTTTTGTTTTTGTTGCACTTTTCTTCAGTAAAGATTGCCTTTTGCTGGAGATCAATGACTCCCTGTTTTTTGCTACCTCTGCTCTTGGATTCTTTAATTGGGGAGTTAGCTCAATCAGTAGACTCAGTAACTTTGAACGTGAGAGACCTGAGTTCGATCCCCATCTAGAACAACCCTGTTACAATTTATCAAACATAGGCTATAGGCTATGATCAATTCACTGTCTGCCGCTGGCCCTTACTTAAAAAAAATGAACAGAAAATACTCCCAATTTTTTTAAAATTTACTTTATAAAAAAACTAAACGAAATATAATCACTTTTCCATTACATACAAAACTGAACTATTTTAATAGCTGAAACAGTAGTAGGCTATAAGTTTTTTTGGGAAAAGGGGAAAAAAGACGGGCTAAATTTGAGACTCATGCAGGGCTTTAATACTTCATCCAACGCTGTTTTGTTCTCATCTGTGAGCATGCTCTTGATATATGTATTTTAGGTGTGTAAATGTATAATTGCCGTTTCATTATTTTTTTCAGTTTTATTTAAATTTGTAGTTAAAACAACTAAAAATAAATGTATTTTAAAGTTTAGAATTAGACAGCACACAGGCTTACGCTGAAAACAACAAAATGGAACCTCAAGGTTGATCTAGGAAAATGTGTGCAAATGTATAGGGCCCCATTCCTATATTTTGCCTGGGGCCCCCAATTCACTAAATCCGCCCCTGAGTAAATGCTGAGATTAACATTAACTAAGCTTAATAAATGCTGTAGAATATTGTTAGTTCATGTTAACTAACATTAACAAATGAAACCTTATTGTAAAGTGTTACCAGAAAGGGTCCAGAACATGTGTTGATACACAGGAACTAATATGTACTTACACTGAAAATACACAAAAACTGACCACTTAAAATAAAGTGTGGAACCTGTGTTGATACTCAGGAACTAATGTGTACCTGCACTGTGTAATGTGGTGTTTGGGTTTTGTCATGTTCATGTTTTGGATGGCTTGTTCTTGTCATGTGACCCTCTTGTTTGCTATAAGTAGCCATCATGTTCCCATAGTCGTGTATTGAATGTATTTATCCCGCTGTTGGTGAGTCAAGTCTGTTTATGCCTCGTCAAGTCTGTTCATGCCTCGTCAAGTCTGTTCTAGTCAAGTCTGTTCATGTCAAGTCAAGTCTCGGATTATGTTTGGATATTTGGATTTCACCTGTAAATAAACTGCACTTGGGTTCTTCACTACACTTGCCTTCAGTGGACTGGATTTGTTACACACTGAAAATACACAAAAACTGACCACTTAAAATAAAGTGTGGAACCTGTGTTGATACCCAGGAACTAATCTGTACTTACACTGAAAATACACAAAAACTGACCACTTAATATAAAGTGTGGAACCTGTGTTGATACCCAGGAACTAATGTGTACTTGCACTGAAAATACACAAAAACTGTCCACTTAAAATAAAGTGTGGAACCTGTGTTGATACTCAGGAACTAATGTGTACTTACACTGAAAATACACAAAAACTGACCACTTAACCCTCTGGGGTCCAAGGGTGTTTTGGGGCCTTGGAGAAGTTTTGACATGCCTTGAAATTTGCTTCAAGCATGTTTTGACATGCTTTTTTCAGTTGCTTATAAACATTTTAATGGCTACAGTTTAATAGCACTATAATCAGCACAAACTGGGCTACAATAATATGTGAGCATCATGTATGTAAGGGATTGTGTTTTTGAGAAAACAACATTTATGCGTTTATTGCAAGCATGACGGATAGTGTCCATAAGAGGTTTAACCCTGAACAGACGATCATATTCAGATGTGCCCCTGTCATTCTCTTTGTCTGCATCTGGGTGACTCATGTGCACATTCCATGAAATTGTCCAGTATCTATCTCTTGGCATAACTGTAGCTGGAAAAGGTACTGTGAAAATACTGCTCTGTCGCCAGTAGTCCCTGATGGAGGGCAACTTTACCATGGCCATGTAACATATGATCCCAATGTAGCGGTACATCTCACTGATGCTGACATCTGTCCATTTATATTTGCGTCCCTTTGCAGTTGCCTTAGCAGCCTGAGCATTGGTGTTCTGGCACAGAGTTGACACAGCACTCTCTGAAAAAAACAGTTTGAATAACTTAACACAATAAAAGATAACACTTGGATAACACAATACAATAAACTATTGTATTTTGTTTTTCATCATCATCATCATCAATCACTAATGACCATGCATAAAGACACAAGTTTCAGTAATATCATACAAGTATATATACTTTTTGTATTATGATGATAGAAACAAAATTACATCTGTAAAATATTAAGTCTGTGAACTTACTCCTGCTAATGACAAATTAATTATCAATATCAATCACTAATGGCCATGGATAAAGACCATATATGTTTTTTAAATATATTTTTTGTATTATGATGATGTAAACAAAATTACATCTGTAAAATATAATGTCTGTGCACTTACTCAGTATGATTCTCGATCGCACTGAAAACTGAACGACACCTGCGTGCACCCTGGTGAGGGTGATGCAGCCACATTCCTGAAAATAAAAAATAAAAAATTGTTAGCATACAATGTTCAAAGTAAACGGGTGGGCAATTAATGGGTATGGACGCACAATGTATATCTGTTGATGGGCAATAGGTGGGACAAATATCTGTTGATGGGCCATAGACCGTACTTATGTAGTGCATCTCAAACATTTGCGCATGAGACATTCGCAAACGCCATCAAACGGACATAATTTGTATAGCCTAAATATTAAAACATTTAGACCTGAGCAAATATTTGCAAATGCAAGCTACATTGATAAGGCAGTATTTTAGCTATCGTAAGCTAAAATGTGTACACTAGATCACATAACAGTTAGATAAGCAGTGTCATAAGCTGACCAAAACTGAGCTAAATATATTTTAGCTCCCATAAGCTAAAGCTATCCTAAACTGGAGAAATACGTTATGAATATTTACACCTCAGCAGATATTCTCGAACATCTGTAAGATAAGTTACATAAAGTCTGTATATTTGCACAAGTGTCATCTATAGGCTTAAAACTTAACTAAAGCTGAAACATATATTATAAATAATAATGTTTAGAACGTACCACATTACAAATATTTACACTTGAGCAAATATTTACGGACATTTGTATTGAAAGGCAATTTTTCACATAGGCTGACAAAAGCTATCCAAAACTAGGAAAACAAGGTGTAACCAAGGTTACCAGAGAGTATCACAGAATGTGAAAACTACTGAAAACGACTTGAAGTATATTCATAAAAGAAATATAAATATTATACAAACATACATTTTTATTTGGTTATTAATGTGACCAATCGTGATCAGTTTTGAACTTGAGATGGGCCAATGAGAGCGCAGAATGTGGCACAGTGGAAAAATTGATTTCCGGGTTTTGCACGAGGTTTGCTCGTGGAATCAGATCTCTCTATCGTGCACGGATGCCTAAGGAGCGCGGTGTTCCCTGACGCTCCGGGGAACAGAAACAAAGAAAATTATCTTCTAGATGAGTTTTATTGATGGATTGATGGTAAAGAAAAGGATTTAAATGGGACATGCTGTACCTGCACCATTCTGGAATTTTCTGAGTTTAACTATCTCCTTGGTAAGTCAATTTGCCTTGTTAATCGTTACCAATCAAATCGTTAGTATTGTGTAAGTGGAAAAAGCAAGAGAAATTAAAAATTGCGAGTGATTTATGTATGAAAAAAATGTGTAATGCTGTATATGGTACATAACAGCTAACTGTGTGCTCAAGAATGTGACGAAAAGTGTTCAGTAATATATTAATTAGTGTGTTATGTTTGAAAATTTGTCACAGATATTGCATATATAAAAAAACATTCTTTATTTGAAAAATACATGTACATATATTAAAAATACTCAAGTTCTGTGTAATATGAATGATGTATAGTGATTAATTTACTTTCATGAGTTAAGAACTTTATTGTATGTTGTAACTGTGAAGGTATTCATGAGATTTTTTTTCCTTGTTCTGTCCTTTTCCAAATACGATTGCTGTCCTCTGTCTGATGTGACGAGATGTACCTGCATTCTGGATTTGTCCCGGCCTTCAAGTGGTTCTGAGGAGGGTTTGGACTGGCGAGCCTCCCTTGAGTCTGTTCTTGGATTTTCTGTGGAAACAAAAGACAAGTTTTTCTGAACCCTGCGAATGGTAGGAAATCTAATAACTTTTCTTTTTTTTTCCTCTTTCGGATGGAAATGTTTTTTCCTCATTGACAGAGAAAAGACATTTATATCTCTCTACGGACTATTTGAAGAACTGTTTTTTTTAAAGACTGAGCAATTGAGGGTTTTGAGATTGAAGGACATTATTTTATTTCATTGAGAAGTGTTAATTTTCTGTTGTGGTGACAACAGCTGTGATACATACATTGGGTTTTTGATACTTGAATACTGATTGATCTAAAAAAAAAGTTGACAAAGGTAACATAAGTGTTCATATTCAGCCTTTATTTGGGTGAATCAACTACTGAGTTAAAGTGAACAAACAAAGAACTTACCTTGTTGAAAACTGAGGGAAAAGGTTCATGAAACCTGCTAAAACAAAAGAGTGATACCAAAATTTAGATGTGTGTGTGTATATATATATATATATTTTTTTTTTTCCCTTTCTGTTTTCATTGATTCACATTGATTCAACTTACCCTTTGAGTGCTGTTAAACCACAAATACACGCTGTGAGTTCAACCAAACCATTCGTTGAGTCTGTTCACTGTTGTTGTTGCATCTTTCTCAGCAGCAAATCTATTCTTCTGAGACGCTGGTCCATAGATTGGCATATAACAAGTTACTTTTAATCTACAAGTTATTAGCCAGAGAGTAAGCGCTACAAAAAAGTTGGCGAGTTCAACCAGGAGATTGATTGCCTAACAACAACAGTGATCTCTTAGTACGACAAAACAAAGATAATTCTTACTGTGAAACAAGCTATCACAGTGTTAACAGTATGGATATAGTGGAACGAGAAAACGTGAATGTTTCCAATGCTGTCATAGTTGGTGGCATAACACTGAGTGAATCTGACCAAAACTTAGAAGCATGGCTTGTACGGTATGGCAGCATTAGTCGTAATCTTCTTATTGATGACCCAACATCTGAATTTCATCGGCAGGCTATAATAGTTTGCACATAGCTCTGCAATGAAAAACCTGAAGCCTCTTTTGTTAAGTATTGTTAGCACGTCAGATGCAGATGTCATATTCACTGTGCATGCCCTAAACAGTGTATACTCACCTGTAGTTAAAGATGATGCTACTAAGGGCTATCTGGCCAAATTGAAAGCCATTGCTAATGCTACTGGCAAATCTTTTGTAGAAGTTCTTCAAGAGGAGTTAGTAAAGATGAGGTCAGTTGGCCCTACCACTAAACAGTTGCCCAGCTGTCATGTAGCGGACTCCCAAACTCGGGGACTCAGCACTGCCAGTTCATTCAATGACCATGGGTCACCCGCCACATCACAGAGAATGGGAGAAAGTAGAGATGGAACTTTCTCACCAAACGTTTCTCCATTGCTGGGTGTTGAAAGCCAGAAAACTCAAAACCTGTCCAAGGAGAATGAGTTGAATACTGTACCTAATACTGGTGGAATTAACAAGCCTTCAGCCACAGGGATGCTGCATCCAGTTCTGACTATGGATATGATAGATCCTCCTGGTTTGCAAAGAGTCGTGGTTGAGCACGTTGTGAGGACAAGTGATGTGACAGCCCAGCATACTTCCCTAAGTCTCAGATCTTTCTCAGGGAAATTTCACGTCCACCCAATGAACCAGACTTCAAAACATGGCGAGCAAGTGTGGAATTCCTACTGGATGATCCGTCTGTTTCAGACTTGTCTCATACAAGAAGAATCCTAGACAGCTTGCTTCCACCTGCTGCTGACGTAATTAAACATGTTAGCCCACAATCATCACCCTCAGTATATTTAGAGTTACTGGAATCAGTGTATGGATCAGTGGAGGATGGGGAAGAGCTGCTGGCAAAGTTCATGACGACGTTGCAGAATCATGGAGAAAAGCCTTCCAGCTACTTGCATCGATTACAAGTGATGTTAAGTGCAGCGGTGAGGAGATGTGGCATTGCAGAGAGGGAGAGCGATCTGTGTTTGTTGAAGCAGTTCTGTTGCGGGTACTGGGATAACAGCTTAATTGTCAGTCTTCAGCTGGAAGGGAGGAAGAATAACCCACCTTTCGCTGAACTAGTAGTGTCTGTCAGAGCGGAGAAAGGCAGGCAAGCTTCAAAGGAGGATCGGATGAGGAGTCTTATTTTGGGATGACTAAATAAGGTCTAGCCCCTTCTAAGTCACGAGCTGCAGTTCATCAGTTGTCTGCTCACTCACATGAGGTAGCCAGTGGAGCAGCCCCTGAAACAGACTCCATGAGAAAACAAATATCAGAAATTCATGCCCAACTTGCCTCCATGACTCACCAGAAGTGCCAGCCCACTTGTTCCAAAGTGGTGGATGTGACTTCGCTGAAAAAAGAACTGACTGAACTACGACCCCAGGTTCAAGCTGTGGAAGCTGCAGTTTCCCCAAAGATCCAGAACAGAAGCTCAGAAGCTGAGGAAACTGATGAATTAACAAGACAGGTTGCAAAGTTAAAAGCCCAATTAACTGTCTCAGAATCACAGAAACATCAGCCAGGAAGAACATCCGGGTTCAAGAGCCCTTCTGCTATGTCACAGCCCAAGCAGACTAGACAGGAAGAGAGTAAACCAGTCAGTACTTATGGACTGACCTCGTCTCGACCTCGTCCAGGTTACTGCTTTCGCTGCGGAGAAGACGGTCATATCGCCATAAATTGTGAAAATGATCCAAATCCTGCCAAAGTAGAAAGCAAACAACGTCAGCTGAGGGAGAAACAGGCTCATTGGGACCTGAAAAATAGTGTTGCATCCCCACGGTTAAACTCCAATCAGTCTCTGTAGCAGGGCGTACAGAATCTGAGGAAAGACCCACATGCCCTAACAAACTTAGAGGAGTATTCAACAAGTGTTGTGAAGAAGTAATGCAGAGAAAATTACCAAGAGGATTGGTTGGAATGAAGTGTACTGTCCAGTTGTTTGCTGAAGGAACTTCAGTGAATTGTTTGCTAGATACGGGTTCCCAAGTAACCACCATTCTAGTTTCCTTTTACCACAATCATCTATCTAATCACCCTATGAAGTCACTTGAGTCTTTACTAGAAGTGGAGGGAGCAAATGGGCAGTCAGTTCCCTACTTAGGCTATGTAGAGCTCACTCTGACATTTCCTAAGGAGTTCTTGGGAGTAAAAGCAGAAGTTACCACATTAGCTCTAGTGGTCCCTGATTTGATGAACGTGCCCCAAGTCCTTGTGGGAACCAATTCCCTGGATGCTCTTTATGCGAACCATGCTCAAGAAAGCCCAGGAAACCTCAACCCAGCTTTTAATGGATATAGAGCAGTACTCAAAATTCTGGATGTCAGACACAAGCAAATGAGCACTGAAGTTCTGGGATGTGTAACATTGAAGGGAACTACTCCTAAAATTGTGTCAGCAGGGAGTGTAGCTGTTCTTGATGGAGTTGTTTATCTAAGTCGCCGTTCTCCAGAAAGCTTGACAACACTAGGGCAGCCAGGAATGTCTTCTATGCCAGGCGGATTATTAGTGGCTAACGGACTGTACACTTTGCCTGCTAAATGCTCTTATAGTTTACCTGTAGTGGTGAGAAATGACACCCAGACTGACATTGCTGTTCCACCAAAAGCTGTGATCGCTGAAATGTATGCAGTTCAGTGCGTGATTGAGACACAGCCAAGACATGATGCTCCTCAGACTCAATTGAACTCTGGCAGCTCACAGATAAAATTTGATTTTGGTAATTCCCCTTTACCAGCAGAGTGGAGGACCCGAATATCAGCTTTATTGAACACGATGCCTGAGGTGTTTGCCTTACATGACATGGATTATGGTCATATGCATAAAGTGAGACATCACATCAAACTTAGTGATGAAACTCCTTTTAAGCATCGAGCTAGGCCCATTCACCCACAGGATGTCGATGCTGTTCGCAAACACCTGCAAGACTTGTTGGCTGCCAGAATTATTAGATAATCGGAGTCTCCCTTTGCCTGGTGGTGGTGAGGAAGAAGGATAATTATATACGTCTTTGCATCGACTTCAGAAAACTTAACTCACAAACTTTAAAAGACACCTATGCGCTTCCCAACTTGGAAGAGGTGTTTTCCGTATTAAACGGCTCGATGAGATTCTCAGTTCTGGATTTGAAGTCGGGGTACTACCATTAACACAAGACAGCCTTCGTGTGCCCACAAGGATTCTGGGCATTTAATAGAATGCCGCAAGGGATCACAATGCTCCCAGTACCCCTCAACGGCTCATGGAGCGCTGTATGGGCCCTCTGAACCGGAAAGAGGTGCTAGTTTTCACAGATAACCTTATAGTTTTTCGGAGACACTCAAAGAACACGAACGTCGACTATTGCAGGTCCTTACCCGTCTGAAGGAATATGGCTTGAAACTCTCACCTGAAAAATTTACATTTTTTAAGACCTTGGTGCGATATTTGGGACATAACAACAGGGTGTGGAAACAGATCCAGCAAAAATGAAATCATTCTTGGGATTTGCTGGGTATTATAGGAGGTTCGTTCAGGACTTCTCTATAATAGTCAAGCCACTCAACAACCTCACGGCTGGATATCGCCCAATTCGGAACGGGAGAAAGTGTAAGGATGTCAACCGTCATTACTATGACCCAAAAGAAAAGCTGGGTGACAGATGGGATGCTTCTTGTCAGCAAGCATTTGAGACAATTATGGAAAAATTAACAACTGCACCGGATTTGGGATACGCTGACCCTAGATTGCCATACGTATTACACACTGACGCCAGCACCATAGGCTTAGGTGCCGCATTATATCAAGAACAGGAAGGCCAGTTAAGGGTCCTTGCTTATGCTAGTCGGGGACTAACTAAGAGTGAAGCCAGATATCCCGCTCATACACTTGAGTTTCTGGCCCTCAAGTGGGCAGTTACCTCAAAGTTCAGCGACTATTTATACGGGGCTGAATTTACTGTTGTAACAGACAGTAACCCCTTAACTTACATCCTGACTTCTGCCAGACTGGACTCCACCAGTTATAGATGACTGTCTGGGTTATCAGCTTATAATTTCAAGATTCAATATAGAGCAGGAGCCCAAAACCAGGATGCCGATGGCTTGTCCAGATGTCCAAACGGTCAGTTGTTGAATGATCTGGAGTCTGAAAAAGAACAGGACAGGATTAAATAGTTCACCCTGAATAATTTAGCTTAAACTGACAAAGATCTGTCTGTGATCCTGCCAGAAGCAGTGAAGGCTGTGTGTGAGAAGCATCAGGTCAGCCAGTCACAGTACGGACATCACCCTGTCTTGATGACTTTAGCAGAGTCCATGACAATGGATGCGGGTGCATTACCCCAAGGATTCTAGGAAGAATATGACCGTGGCTTACCTGTGATCCCTCACCTCTCTGAGGAAAATTTAGCAGGCCGTCAACGAGCAGATCTCGAGTTGAAAGAGGTCCTGGAGTACCTAGAGTCTGGTGAAAAACCCCTTGGTAGGACATCCCAGTCGCCTACAATGTCTATGTGGATGAGAGAGTGGAATAAGCTCGAAGTCAAGAATGGAGTGTTGTATCGAAAAAGAATGAATCAAGGTAGAGTGTTGAGCCAACTAGTGCTACCCAAGGATCTTTGAGAGATGGTACTCACCAGTTTACATGATGACATGGGTCATCTAGGGCTGGAGCGAACTCTTGACCTCCTCCGTTCCAGGTTCTATTGGCCTAAAATGCCTGATACTGTGAGCGTTGTGTTCGGAGAAAAGCTCCACCACAGAGAGCAGCTCCTTTGGTGAACATACAGACCAGCTCCAAGGGCCTGCTGGTATATATGGACTTCTTGTCGGTAGAGCCAGACAGTAGCAACGCAAAGGATATATTGGTCATTACAGACCATTTTACAAAATATGCCATTGCGATACCTACCAAAGATCAAAAGGCTCGGACAGTGGCCACAACGAGCAGATCTCGAGTTGAAAGAGGTCCTGGAGTACCTAGAGTCTGGTGAAAAACCCCTTGGTAGGACATCCCAGTCGTCTACAATGTCTATGTGGATGAGAGAGTGGAATAAGCTCGAAGTCAAGAATGGAGTGTTGTATCGAAAAAGAATGAATCAAGGTAGAGTGTTGAGCCAACTAGTGCTACCCAAGGATCTTTGAGAGATGGTACTCACCAGTTTACATGATGACATGGGTCATCTAGGGCTGGAGCGAACTCTTGACCTCCTCCGTTCCAGGTTCTATTGGCCTAAAATGCCTGATACTGTGAGCGTTGTGTTCGGAGAAAAGCTCCACCACAGAGAGCAGCTCCTTTGGTGAACATACAGACCAGCTCCAAGGGCCTGCTGGTATATATGGACTTCTTGTTGGTAGAGCCAGACAGTAGCAACGCAAAGGATATATTGGTCATTACAGACCATTTTACAAAATATGCCATTGCGATACCTACCAAAGATCAAAAGGCTCGGACAGTGGCCAGATGTCTCTTGGATAATTTCTTACAGCACTATGGCTTTCCAAAAAAATTGCATAGTGATCAGGGCCCAGATTTCGAATCCCGAACCATTCAAGAGCTGTGCAAAGTCGCGGGTATCCGTAAGGTGAGGACGACCCCCTATCACCCAAGAGGGAACCCAGTGGAGCGGTTCATCAGGACCTTGCTGCAAATGTTAGGAACCCTGGAGAACGACAAGAAGGCCCACTTGAAGGAATTTGTTAAACCACTTGTGCATGCATACAACTGCACAAAGAACGATGTTACAGGGTACTCACCTTACGAAATGATGTTCGGATGCCAGCCTCGCTTGCCCATGGATCTTGCTTTTGGATTTCCAGTCAATGACTCCTCCCAGTCTCTCTCGCAGTATGTGAAATGTCTAAAGGACCGGTTGGAGGAGAGCTACCAGCTCGCAACTCGCAACGCCATGAAGGTAGCGGGAAGAAACTAGAGGAGGTTCGATAGGAATGTAGTTGCCTCTGTTCTGGATATAGGTGACAGAGTCCTAGTAAGGAATGTCCGGCTAAGAAGAAAACACAAAATAGCGGACAGATGGGAACCCGACGTCTATGTTGTGTTAAAGAAAAGCAGTGGTATTACCGTGTATACAGTTCGGCCAGAAGGAAAGGAAAGTCCAGTGCGTACTTTGCATCGCGATTTACTTCTGCCCTGTGGGTATTTACCCAACACTGTGTTGGAAGAACCTGTCCAGAAAAAAGAGCATCTTAGGCCTAGAACCAGAGCTCAGCCCAGAATTGAGGATGCTGCTGAAGCACAGACAGAGCATAGTCATTCTGATTCTGTCCTTGGAGTTCACTACTAGATTTATTCCTGAAGAGAGACCAACTTATCAGTTAGAGTTCATTGGTTACAAGAAACTTACCTGAAGTTGATTCCACAAGTCCACCATCCATTGTCCTGGATCAGTTAAGAGATGATTCACCTGCTGAACGGAACTCAATTAGTGATGGAGTCGAGATGAACTCACCTGTGATGCACCATGCAGAACCAGACGCCTCTGGAGTTGAACCTGAAAGGAATAGAGAAGAGGGATTAGCAAAAGTAATCTCAGAAAAAGAATGTGATGAATTAAGTGAGCTACCAGATTAGTCATATGAAGTGGTCAATGAAACTGGACCAGATGCACATGAAGAGAATGTCATTCCTTATCCTGACTTACCCCCTGTCAGACATCTTCCAGATATTTCAACTGTGCCAGAGGATACAGGAGATATGGGTCCAAGATGTTCGAAAAGGCAGAGTAGACCACCAGACATGCTGCAGTATGCACGGCTGGGAAATCCCTTGATTTCAGTCATTCAGTCTTTATTGCAAGGATTAAGCTCTGCACTTTCTGAATCAGTGGAGGAGTCTGATTATATTAAATATCCTCACAATACTGGACCCAATGCAGTTTCACCTGTGTGACTTAACCACTCCCAAGCACAGGGACATGCTATGATTCAGGAGGGGGAGGTGTAACCAATGTTACCAGAGAGTAACACAGAAATAAATCGTTAATAATATAATAACATAATAATGTGAAAACTACTGAAAACGACTTTGTCACGAATCCGGTTCATGAACTTTCCAATTCATTGACTCTCGCACTACACACTGTTGCACATCACCCCGGACTACATTTCCCATCATGCATTGCACTGATTGCACTCAGCACGAATTGCACACACCTGTTTACACTGATTGCACCCAGCTGTTTCATATCACTCCCTCACTATTTAACACTCACTCTGATCCCTTCCCTCTGCCGAGTATTGTTTCAGCGTTTATCACTCTCCTAGAGATAGCTACCTTACGGAGCCCTTGTCATCGCCTTAGCCCTAGTCATTTGCCTTAGCCCTAGTCATTAGCCTTAGCCTTAGCCTTAGCCCTAGTCATTTGCCTTAGTCATTAGCCTTAGTCTTAGCTTTAGCCTTAGCCCTAGCCCTAGCCCTAGCCTAGCTGTTTTCCCGGTTTCTGATCTTCGCCTGGTTTCCTGGATTTCTCCCTTAGTCTTGCCCCTTCTGACTCTGTCGACCCACGCTAGCCCTAGGACTGTTCTTGTGTCTTGCCCACCATATACCTGTCTGCCTCTGTAACAGAGCTGACGAGACGTGAGACGTGCGGATCCATCTGCAAGGCTTTATTGTGGAGAAGACAGAGACGGGGTCATGAAGCAGGCAGGGTCAAACAGAGGCAGACAGGTATATGGTGGGCAAGACACAAGAACAGTCCTAGGGCTAGCGTGGATCGACGATGGGTAGACAGAGTGAGAAGGGGCAAGACTAAGGGAGAAATCCAGGAAACCAGGCGAAGATCAGAAACCAGGAAAACAGCTAGG
The DNA here is from genome assembly GCF_001515645.1 of Sinocyclocheilus grahami. Taxonomy (NCBI): domain Eukaryota; kingdom Metazoa; phylum Chordata; class Actinopteri; order Cypriniformes; family Cyprinidae; genus Sinocyclocheilus; species Sinocyclocheilus grahami. Next base: position 108,521 of record NW_015506543.1, read on the forward strand.
CTAGGGCTA